>NC_092022.1:26427500-26445000 GCF_042242105.1 Pempheris klunzingeri | reverse complement strand
GGTGACCTTGGACCTTATTCAGATCCAAACCTCCTCTTTAAAACACCGAAGTCACACAATAACACAAACAAACACACTGATGGAGGCAGCAGCAGAGCAGCAGCTCCTGTGTCCTGTTCTCTAAAATCCCTGTTTTAGTGAATGGAGTCTAGTGTGTGTGCTCCAGGTCTCTCTCTGTAGGGATCCTTTCCATGATGCTGTCACACACTTAGAATAACACTCTGAGCCTGTCAGTGGATCAAACAAGCACCTTAGTGGACCTGGACACTGTTCTGTTTCTGAAGTCTAACTTTTTAAGCTTTATAAACGGTGACGTGCTCCCAGAAGGAAATGGTTCTAAAATCAGACGGAAACCTTGAGCCCTGCTGGACCGAACAGTTAACACTCACTCTTCTTGGGGAAAAAAGGCTTCTTGTTGAAGGGCTTCATCATGGAGGGCCGCAGGTTCAGAGGTCGGAGGTCGCGGAGGTCGCAGTCACACGGTTCAGAGTTGCTGTGGTACAGCTGAGACTTGATGCTGAGAGGACGCTGGCGACCTGCCACGCCCCTCTGGAAGCTCTTAGTTCCGCCCCCTTCGTTCTTACATTTGAAGAGCCGAAGTTTCCCCGTGGCGTCCTCCACACACTGCCACTTCTACACACACACACACACACACACACACACACACACACACACAGTCAATATCAACAGACACAACTCCAAGGGTGTTTTCACACCTAATGTCAGGTTTGGTTTAATCAGGCTCCGGGGCAGTTTCTTTGGGCAGGTGTGCACTCAGTGATCACACCGGTGGGATCTTGTGGGACCAGGTGGGATCAGACCTTGCTTGCACACCCTGGGATGCGGCAGGACGAGCTAACAGTCTCTCGTGGTGGCAGCAGGCTGCAGAATGAGCCGAGGTCTGTGTGACCTTGCAGAACAGAACAGAAATCAGCACCAGTCCAGAGCACAGGACCGGCTTCCTGTATTCATGTTCCTGCTCCTCTGCGGATCTATAGATCAGATCGGCAGCACGTCATCCAGAGTAGCTCTCATCACCACGCCCCTTTTTGGGGGCAAACAATCCTGTGTCCCACATAGACGCTAATGGAGTCCACACTTCCATTAATGACACTCTGCCAGAGAGATGCTGTGGAGTCGGTGTCACCAGGATTAAATCCCACATCACTGATCTCTGATCTGTTCCCACCAGGTCCTGAAAAAGATCCTGATAGAAGAGTTTTATGGCTCCAAGCTACATGCTAATGCTACATGCTAACGCTACATGCTCATGTGTTAAACTAGTCCCCTGTGTTTCTGACCCTGTGTTAGCTTAGCTTATTTTAGGGGCACAAAGACAAACCAGTTTTACTGTAATGAAGCTAATATTAGCAGCTGTAGCCTGATGCTAGCAGGACAGGACAGCAGCAGTTAGCCTGTTAGCGCTCCTCCTCTGTAGCTAATAACTGTCTAAAGTTCAGAAAAACGTGCAGAAAATCACACTAGAGGTTCTTTCTAACTCTGTTAAACTGCCACCTCACACATCTGAGTTGGGAACCAAACCAACTCATCAGACCAGAGCAAACAGACTGCAGGTGAAAAACATCCAAGCAGCTTCTCTCTCATGGCCGAGCTGAACGATCGATACTTTGGAGATCAAAGACTCCACAGCTCACTTTCATCTCCAGAAGTCTGAATATTTGATGATTTCAGTCATTTCAAACAGGATCACTTCACATAAATGGTCAGTAAATTGAGCATTTATAGTAAATTGCTGTACAGTTATCAGTCAGTCTTTGTTAATACTCAAGACTGTTTCCATAAA
Source organism: Pempheris klunzingeri (assembly GCF_042242105.1). Lineage (NCBI taxonomy): Eukaryota > Metazoa > Chordata > Actinopteri > Acropomatiformes > Pempheridae > Pempheris > Pempheris klunzingeri. The sequence continues at coordinate 26,443,196 of NC_092022.1, read as the reverse complement.
GAGCAGCTCAGACCAAACTCTCATAAAACGAAAAAAAGGTATCATGGGGGGCCAATAAAAAGTGAAAAATGAGTGAAAAATTAAGGAATCATTAACGAAAAATTCTGTAAAAAAAAAAAAAAAAAGTCCCAGTGAAGACCTCCACCCCAGATTGGTTATGTTTGGACATGATCTCTGATTGGTCAGTGAAGCCCCCGCCCCCCTCTTCCTGGTGTATCTTCCTCTAAATGGACCATCACTGACTACATGAACGTCCTGCTGTGCTGAAGAAGACAGTAAACTAGAGACTGAGAGCAGAAACTCATCAGGAAACTGTTCCCTGAGAAGTCGCCTCATTTCCTCATTGACTTCCATCCAATCAGACTTCTGTTTGGAGCCAGTGGAGTCGCCCCCTGCTGGACACTGGAGAGGACGCAGCCGTAAGGCTCTTCAGCAGACCCTGAAGTTACGTCCACATGTTTCTACAGTCTGTGATTATTCCTGAACACCTTGTGGATCCACCCTTCAGCCCTTCACCACCACTAAACTCTCGCCCTGCAGATGCTCATTAACAGGAGCTGAATGAATTTCTACTGTTGCACTTTGGTATTAAAGAGCGACAAATGGCTGAATCGTTAATTACACACAGTTCTCCGCAGGCTGTTTATCAGAGCGATCCAGACACTGTTGCTAAGAAACTAATCAACCGGCTTAAGGGATTTTTCGACAAGTGTAATTAACCTCAAACAAGCGTGAACACACACAGAAACACACCAACAGCCCTCTGAGAAAAGTTTCTCCATCTTGATTCTCTGTTGGTCGTTCATTCTGCCGTCTTTGTGTTCTGCTCTTATTGTTGAGTCTGTCTGTCTTGTAGAGATGACATCTGGTTTCCATCTCTCTCACACCAGTCTCTCACTGCTCCTTGTGTTCTACAGCGGTAGCCAAATTCAGTGTCCCAAGAAAACCTCCAAAACTCAACAAGCTTTGGCTTTTGAGGAAAATCTCAGCTTATTTAAACACTTTAACGTCGGAGAAGAGTGGAAACGGAAATGGGATCAAATCATTAGTTATTATTATCAAGTTATTTTACTCTTACTCTCTTATGTACAGCTGCTAAACAATGACAATAAACATCTGTTCTGTTCACTGAGAGTGAACTGATGACCCCCCCCCACCCCCCCCAGAGGAGCCGTACCTGTCCGGTCTGCTGACAGGGCGTCTGGTACTCGGCTCTCTGGCAGAGATCTTTAACTCGTTGGTGTTTGGGCAGGAAGTTCTCCTCCTGAGACACTTCCTTTCCCTCGACACGCTGGTGCAGCAGCTTCCTGTTCGGGAGGAATCATAACAACTTTGGTCTTCGTTTGTATTTCTACAATATTCCTATAATATTCCTACAACATTCCTAAAACATTCCTACAACATTCCTATAATATTCCTACAACATTCCTATAATATTCCTACAACATTCCCATAATATTCCTACAACATTCCTACAACATTCCTATAATATTCCTACAACATTCCTAAAATATTCCTACAACATTCCCATAATATTCCTACAACATTCCCATAATATTCCTACAACATTCCTACAACATTCCTATAATATTCCTACAACATTCCTAAAATATTCCTACAACATTCCTATAATATTCCTACAACATTCCTAAAATATTCCTACAACATTCCTAAAATATTCCTACAACATTCCCATAATATTCCTACAACATTCCTAAAATATTCCTACAACATTCCTATAATATTCCTACAACATTCCTAAAATATTCCTACAACATTCCTAAAATATTCCTACAACATTCCTATAATATTCCTACAACATTCCTAAAATATTCCTACAACATTCCCATAATATTCCTACAACATTCCTAAAATATTCCTACAACATTCCCATAATATTCCTACAACATTCCTAAAATATTCCTACAACATTCCCATAATATTCCTACAACATTCCTAAAATATTCCTACAACATTCCTATAATATTCCTACAACATTCCTAAAATATTCCTACAACATTCCTAAAATATTCCTATAATATTCCTATAACATTCCTATAATATTCCTAAAATATTCCTACAACATTCCTATAATATTCCTACAACATTCCTATAATATTCCTATAATATTCCTACAACATTCCTATAATATTCCTATAACATTCCTATAATATTCCTATAATATTCCTACAACATTCCTATAATATTCCTACAACATTCCTATAATATTCCTATAACATTCCTATAATATTCCTACAACATTCCTATAATATTCCTACAACATTCCTATAATATTCCTATAACATTCCTATAATATTCCTACAACATTCCTAAAATATTCCTATAACATTCCTATAATATTCCTACAACATTCCTATAATATTCCTACAACATTCCTATAATATTCCTACAACATTCCTATAATATTCCTATAACATTCCTATAATATTCCTACAACATTCCTATAATATTCCTACAACATTCCTATAATATTCCTACAACATTCCTATAATATTCCTACAACATTCCTATAATATTCCTACAACATTCCTATAATATTCCTACAACATTCCTATAATATTCCTATAACATTCCTATAATATTCCTACAACATTCCTATAATATTCCTACAACATTCCTATAATATTCCTATAACATTCCTATAATATTCCTACAACATTCCTATAATATTCCTACAACATTCCTATAATATTCCTACAACATTCCTATAATATTCCTATAACATTCCTATAATATTCCTACAACATTCCTATAATATTCCTACAACATTCCTAGGCTCTCCCAGCAGTGACAGGATTTATTTACCCTCTCTCCACCAGAAACGAGTCTCTCCACAACTTCGGCTTCTTGTTCACCTGGAACCTGAGGAGGAGGAAGAGGAGGAGGAAGAGGAAGAGGAGGAAAACATGAGTGTAAGTGTTTGGGAAGGACGTCCTCACCTCCGTCCTTCGTCCCTCCTCCTCTCTCCTATGTTTTACCTTTTTCCTTCAGGAAAACAACAGGACAGAAGCGCTGCTGTAGCTCCTCTCAGAGCTGCAGTGAGTTCATTAAGTTCAGATCAAAAAACCCTCCTTTTATTTTCATAGCGCTCTCCGTCCCACCATCAGAGGACCGACTCCATCTGGTTTCCATTCTGGGATGTTTGTAACTTTAACTTTTAGGAATAATATTGTGATTTTCCCGCCGTAGTTATGAGTAAAACTAAAGTGGAAACAGCTGCGGGACTTTTTCCAGTCAGTCTTTTTCTGTATTGATTCACAGAAAGAATCGAGTTTGAAACAGAAAAGAGGAAAAACAGAGAATGAAGTTATATAAATCCAAATTCTTTACATCACATCCACACTAAGGAGTCTGACTGATGCTTCAGGAGGACTGTGATTTCCTTTCAAGTTGTTTTTCTTGCAGCTGAAACACTTCGATCATGACAGACGGCAGCAAAAGATAACCTAGTAGTAGTAGGTAGTAAAAGTGCACCTGATCACAGTAGGTCCACTAAAAGAGCTTGTTTGATCCACTGACAGGCTCAGAGTGTTATTCTAAGTGTGTGACAGCATCATGGAAAGGATCCCTACAGAGAGAGACCTGGAAGATCCTTTTGGTTTAACCACAAACAGCACACACACCAGACTACATTCACTAAAACAGGGATTTTAGAGAACAGGACACAGGAGCTACAGGCCTACTGCTGCCTTGATCGGTTAGTTTCTTTGTGTTATTGTCTGACTTGGTGTTTTGAAGGGTCAGTTCGGATACAATTCAATATTTGTGTAACACACAATAATGCAAAGAACCTAACCAATCAAGGCAGCAGCAGAGCAGCAGCTCCTGTGTCCTGTTCTCTAAAATCCCTGTTTTAGTGAATGTAGTCTGGTGTGTGTGCTGTTTGTGGTTAAACCAAAAGGATCTTCCAGGTCTCTCTCTGTAGGGATCCTTTCCATGATGCTCTCTATGTGTCTAATGTTGTCATAATGTCAGCTTAAGTCTTTTACACATCCTGTGTAAATGTAATTTTCTCTCAGTTTCCTCTTATTTCCTGACTAAATACATAAAATGGAGGCGTTTCACTAAGTACACTTCAAACACTGTACTTTCACTGAAGTACAATTATGAATGCAGGACTTTTTCTTGTAATGGAGCTTTTTCACAGTGTGGTATCAGCACTTCTAATCAGATAAAGGATCTAAATACTGGGCCACCACTGTTTCTAACCACCTCACCTTTATTTCTCCTGATTTGTTTTGTTGAAATTCTGATTGTAAATCTACAACTTTTATGTTTCAGCTTTCATTTCTTCTTCTTCTTCCTCATTTAAAAGCTTTGTTGGCTCACTCTGAGGTGTGTGTGTGTGTGTGTGTGTGTGTGTGTGTGTGTGTGTGTGTGTGTGTGCACCTGTTGGCAGGTCTGTCAGTGTCCAGCAGAGCCAGGATCGACTTCCCGTCCATGTCTGCAGGCGTGTCGAGGCCGGCGATGTCCAGGATGGTCGGAGCCAGATCGATGTTCAGGACCATGTGAGGGTTACTGACACACACACACACACACACACACACACACACACACACACACACACACACACAGGTGAATAAAGTTAAGTTGTTGGTCTCTTTGAATGTTTTTGAGTTTCACTGCTTTGATGTAATGTGTTTTTTTGTGACTCAGCTGTAAAAGAGAGTTTTAAATCTAAATTTTCTGGTGAAATAAAGGTTCAATTAAACAAAACGTGTCTGTTAACCCCCCGACAGGTGACTCTTATCGGTTAGAAACATAACCTGCTGCCAGATAAAGAAGACCCTGCTCAGACTGAGGACGGCGCTCTGCTGTGAAGGGTCGCACTGATGCTGTGAACTGGTTATTATACAGTGATAATGTGAGCAGTGTTGGAGGAAATGCAGCTCCGTCTCTCTCTCTGAACTCATGATCACCTCGTGGAACAGCTCTGACTGTGGTAATCTACTTTACCAGGACGAACACACACACACACACACACACACACACACACACACACACACACACACACACACACACACACACACACACACACACACACACACACACACACACACACACACACACACTTGTTCCCACTGACTTATTTCCATTTTTAACCGTTCGTATCTTTAAAGCTGCAGTAACCTATTCCTGCCTGCTAGGGGGCAGACCAGCTCCAACACAGCCCAGACTTATGGTGCTTTTCCATCACAGTTTCAGCTCGACTCCACTCTGTTTGGTTGGTTTTCTGTCACAGTAGCGTACCTCCTCAAAGTGGGGGGGTCGTCATAGCAAGGAGGCCCCAAACTCCGGTGACGTAATTTGTATTTGACACAAACACAAACACAACTGAGGACGTGGAGCGTTTGGTTTGTGTGGAGCCGTTCACCTCGTTCAGAAATAATAAAAACTGGTTCCAGGTTTAAAATCGGTGGGTTTGATTCTCGTGAACGAGTCGCTCTCATGACTCATCCAGTGACGTCACTTCCTGATTGGCCAATCAGTGGCCTGCAGTCTGGTGACGTCACATTTTCAGCTCGACTCAGCTCGACTGGACCCCCGGCAGAGGAGGTACTAACATAGTACCTGGTACCAGGTAGTATCACCTGGTGGAGAACCAGAAAGACAGAGTGGAGTAGCTGCTGGTGGAAGAGCGCCATCATTGGCCCTTTCTAACACCGTCGAGCAGGTTGTTTCCTGTTGGTCCTGAGAGACAATGTTTTGAGCTAAACTTTAAATGGACGCCTGGTTTCTGTTTCTGTGAGCCAGAAGAGCCCACAGGTGTCACACACCTTTCTGTAAATGTCCCTTTACAGCTTTATCCTCGAGTTTAACTCCCTCAGTGACAGATACTGAACTTCCTGGTGCAGTCATGTGACCCAGTGACCATTTCCAAGATGGCGGTCTGCCTGATTAACAGCTGAGACACAACCAGCTGATTTTAAACAGCTTGTTTTAGTTATTTAAAGGTGAGTTTCAAACAGTTTAACAGATCAGATCCTGTCCTGACTGTGTTTTAGGAAAAATATTTAACATTTCAGATGTTGGACAGTCGAGGTCGTATGTCAGAAACATTCCTTTGGTCCTTTTAGTCTGTTTTATATCCCCCATGATTCTACTTAAAGGAGAAAAGGGTTCTTATGAGTTAAAAAGGACGAAAGGAGAGACGCAGAGAGTCTCCGGTCTGATCAGCTGGTCGCTACGGGGGTTTGTTTCCATGGTGACGACGACGTGAGAGCAGATTTGACGGATTCTGCCTTTTACAGGGAACATCTGATGTCCGATAGCGATGAGCACGGCTGATTTGATTTATCTAGTTGACCAATCAGATCGCTCGTCCTGAACTACTCGTTGCACAACAGGAAGTGTTTAGTTTGAACCCTGACGACTGCTGCTGTCTTTTGTCTCTGGTGTTCACATCAAACAGGAAGTGGTGAGCGTGTGTTTACATGGTGCCCTGCTCCACGTTGGGTCCTCGGATGTAGAACGGCACTCTGATGTCAAACTCGTACGGCATGGATTTACCTGCAGACACACAAACACAAACACACAGTATTAACGGAAACGTGTCACCAGCTGTCGTATCGGCAAGAGGAAAAACGTTTCTGAGCGCCGGCCAGATCTGTGGTGAAACCTCAGGACAGGACTGCTCTAATAATTCATATGCTTTACTTCTGTCTTCACTTGGACTCATCGCTGTCCGCCAGAAAGGAGCTCTCTGAGTTTAGTTCTTACCTTTGACGAGGCCAAACTGTCCGATGTGGTAGCCGTGATCGGACGTGTAGATGATGTAGGTGTTTTCCAGCTCGCCTGTTTCCACCAGCATGTTATACAGCTGAGACACACACACACACACACACACACACACACACACACACACACACACACACACACACAGACAAACAATTTGATAAAAGGGCACTCAGGTTTATTTTGGTATTTTTAAACTTGGGCCCCATCTTTAAGTTATCCTTTTTACCACAAACAGCCGTTATATCGCTCTCTGCACACACACCAGACTACATTCACTAAAACAGGGATTTTAGCTCACACAACAGGGGAGTTTCTGGTCTAGTTGTGGTGACTTTGGTGTTCAACCACATTAGTTTGGACCAAACCTAACCCTTTAAAACACCAATAACACTCAATAACAGACACAAACTACCTGATGGAGGCAGCAGCAGAGCAGCAGCTCCTGTGTCCTGTTCTCTAAAATCCCTGTTTTAGTGAATGTAGTCTGGTGTGTGTGCTGTTTGTGGTTAAACCAAAAGGATCTTCCAGGTCTCTCTCTGTAGGGATCCTTTCCATGATGCTGTCACACACTTAGAATAACACTCTGAGCCTGTCAGTGGATCAAACAAGCTCTTTTAGTGGACCTACTGTGATCAGGTGCAGTTGTCCCAAAGGATCACGTTGCAGCCATTGCAGCTTGTTTGTCTGATGTCATTTAAACACCAGAATAAGTTAAAATAGACTTAAAGAAGCACCTCACAGCTGAGACTTTTCAGGTGTGACCCAGTTGGGTCCAAGCAAAAGGTCAATCAAAACACAAAGACTGTAACATAAATACAAACAGTGTGTTTTGAGTTTGACCTTTCATTTGTGTGAGATAGAACATGTTCTTCTTCTTCTTTCTTTAAAAGCTTTGTTGGTATTTTCGGGTTTGTGTGTGTGTGTGTGTGTGTGTGTGTGTGTGTGTGTGTGATCTACCTTCTCCACACTGTCGTCCACAGACAGAAGCGTCTGCAGTCGTTTCCTCTGCAGCATGTTGGTGAACTCCATGTGAATGGGCTTCATGGGGCCGGTGTAACGCATGATCCAGTGCTTGTCTGGGTTCGGAGCGTAGTTATAACTGGGAGTACTGTGGAGGAGAGAGAGGGAGGCAGAGATTAAAGGACGGACATGTTGACGTGGAGAGACAGACGGCGTTGAGATGAGGACGTGTCCACGTCCAAGTCTGTTCTGATCCACAAGAGTTACCACTGAGTGACCAAAGCCTCTGTCACACATGCAGTCTGACCCCGATGTGTTCAGGGACACCTCCTGCACGGGGCTCAGTGTGAACGGGAACAGGGACAAACCTATACGGCCACTTTCCCGCCTTCAGACCTGGTGACATTTCAGGGAAAATGTTGGTGTGACTGTGTGAATGAAAGCAGGAACACTGCAGCTCGTCCCTCTGACATTAGACGCTTCTTCACACTTGTCTCTTTAAATGTTATGTTATCTAATTATTAGATCCAGTTTGAATGGTTCCCTGAACACATCACAGGATGTTCCTCAGGTTAAAGATGTTAAAGTCAGTAAAGTCTCAGTTTGTGGTGAAGACGGTAAAGAACCATTCAGTCTGGTGTCAGACCTGCTAGCTAGTGAGCTAACTCTGCTACGTCCCAGTGCTAACGTCCCTGATGTCCTCTGAGCTGCTGTGTTGGATCACAGAGTCCTGGTCCTCTGATGAAGGATCCCAGACTCCTGGTCCCCTGATGAAGGATCGCAGACTCCTGGTCCTCTGATGATGAAGGATCCCAGACTCCTGGTCCTCTGATGAAGGATCAGACCCTCTACCTGCTGCTGGACCACATCCTGGTACCAAACACACTCACAGCAGCTTTAGCTCCGCCGGCTAGCTGGACGCCATGACAGGTCTGGGTGTCGACGTTCTGATGCTCCAACAGTTTCACCACAAACTGAGACTTTACTGACTTGTGAAATTACCTCTTAAATTGACATCTTGTGTGATTCAAGAGTTATTTGAGTGAAGCCACGTGATGTCGTATCAAAACAAATGAACAAGTTGTCTCCTCTCTGGTTTGTCCGACACATTCAGAGTCATTAACTCTTCTGGCTCACACGTATAATTAACATTTCAAAGGCTCATTATAAGTTAATATGTTGGTGTTAGAAGTTTAAAAGATGTTTGATGCGTTGACATAAATTAACTAAATGTTCAGACTCTCGTCGTCGGTTGTTGTGACGCGTTCAGAACCATCGTTGTTAACAGGCCACTTGGTTTGTGTGTGTTCTGGTAAAATGTTCATTTTAAAGGCTCATTCTTCTTGTTTTGTATTTCTCTGTTGTGCAGCTCAGCGTTAACAAAGTGACTTAAATAATTAACCAAGTATCATACATGTGCAACAAAGAGCCGACTGATGGCTTCAACTAACGTCTACTGACCGGGAAACTGCACTGTGTTAGAAGTGTGTGTGTGTGTGTGTGTGTGTGTGTGTGTGTGTGTGTGTGTATAGTTGTGAGAACACATTATGGTTGTGCCCCATCATTGTGAGGACATGTCTGCATTGGGAACAGTTTGCCTTCAGAGGCCTGCTTTAAGGTGAAGACTCAGTTTTAAGGTTCAGGTAAGGGGCTCGGTCCTCACAAGTACAGAAAGATGAGAGTGTGTGTGTGTGTGTGTGTGTGTGTGTGTGTGTGTGTGTGTGTGTGTTCATCAGGCTGTGTGTGGAGTGATGAAGGCAGATGCTCCTGTTCATTAATTACAAACACACACACACACACACACACGCTGTGTTAGTAACACAGGATGTTCCTCTGGTCTGTGTGGATAATGAATGACTCCCATCAGCCACCTCTTCCACTCCTCTCCTCTCTCCTCGGCAGCTGCATAATTAAATTCCTGCGTTGGGACAGAAATAACTTTAAACTTTGCACCGAGCTCGACTCTGCAGCTCTGCGTCGTCCTGACTGGACATCTGGAAACATCTGCATCTGCCTCGCCAACGACTAAAGCGTCAAATCGGCAACGGCGGCCCAGGAGCCTGGAGTCGGTCTGACAGGTGAAGAGCCAACATGTGGAGGCAGGAGGTCTGAACAAGCGGCCCGTGTTGGTGCACGCTGAGTGTGGCGTCGACTCAAAGCTGGGAGATATTCTGCACCGTCCTGAGGCCCCGTTGGCTCTTCACCAGTTACACCTGCCAAATCACAGTGTTTTACACTTCATCACAACTAATACATTCAGGACTCGTCGCTGTTCTCTGTCCCAGAAGGTTAGCCATAGCTAGCCATAGCTAGCCAATGCAGCCGCTACTCACGCAGGTATTTACGGTGAATAATAAATACCAATCATATGCCTGGTTAATGATCGGAAGTTTAATTCAATCACTTTCTAACTAATAAACAAGGCAAAAGTCTGTATTATTTTCTGTTACTGACTGGCTACGGTGGCTAACATCATGCTAACAATAACCACGTTAGCTAAGACTAACTGACATCAGCTTTGGGTACAACGGGAAGATTATGTGGACTAAATGTTTTAAAAGCATCAAACTAGAACATTACTTTATTTATGATGCTTTGGGGTCTAACTCATAGCTGTCTGCGTCTGTATTTTCCTTAGCTAACAGCTAAGCTAGCAAAGACTAGCTCTGACATTAGCTTAAATGTGTCTTGGATGTACTTCCTGCTTTGTTGTGCTGCAGCTACAGACAGCAGCTAAAGTCAAAACCCTCTGAGGGGCTGACGTCTGGCCTGGTGCCCCCCCATTGGGGAATAATACTGGAATATACCTCTGACAGTCTGCACGGGGGCTTTTATTTTGAAAACTGAGCGGATTCGTTTATCTGTTTGACTTCCTGGCGCCTCATCTGCTCTGAGCTGGTTAACGCAGACCAGCAGACCTTTTCCCTGGAGAAGAGGACGAACCACATGCTGCTGTTTCTCTCTTATTTTGTCTTCACTCACCAAAATCCTGCTTCGTGACTTTGGGGGAAAAGCTGCAAACTTTCATCAACAGAGTTTGTTTGTCATCTGGTGGAAAATTGAGTTTTTGGAGGACAATGTTCCACTTTAAAGTTCTTTCCCCCGAAAGATTAAACTGCTGTTTCTTCATCTAAAGGCTCCAACTGACCAGCGAGCATCACAAACCACATCGTGACTTCAAACAGACGGGACATTTAGCACATCTTTAAACTAAAATAATGAACAAAGTTAGCAAAAACACATGTTCCACAGCCTCCACATGTGGTTTGTTGTCTGTTTAAAGCATGGTGCTGTGAGAAGGTTCACCTCCTCTCCTGTTTCCAGCTGATATTTAGCTTTGGTTTCTAATCTAACAGGGATAATAGTAATAACTGCTGGGTGCTGAAGAAGCTCCCAGTTTGACTGCTGTGTTTCTCAGATTAAACTGTTCATCTCGAGGAGTCGAACACTGATCAGGACGCTGTGTCGCCGACTTTGTTTTATTATTCCCTTCAGAGAGATTGCTGTCTCTTCCAAGTATTTCCAGCAGTGTTTCTGTGCTCCAGAAAAAAGCCCACTGAGCTTTGAATGGGATTTAAAAGGACTCCTGATGACAGGAGTGCAGCCGCTGTTTTCCTCAGACATCTGTTTACATCTGCAGGATGGAAAAGATTCAACTGGGAGGTAAAGGATCACCTGACATTGCTGAGGAACTCCAGCAATTTTTAACCTGGTACCTACAGAGAGAGACCTGGAAGATCCTTTTGGTTTAACCACAAACAGCACACACACCAGACTACATTCACTAAAACAGGGATTTTAGAGAACAGGACACAGGAGCTGCTGCTCTGCTGCTGCCTCCAATGATGAGTTTGTTTCTGTTAATGTGTGACTTTGGTGTTTTAAAAAGTTAGTTTAGATCTGAACTAACATCTCAAAACAACAAAGTCACAGCAGCAGACCAGCAGCTCCTGTGTCCTGTTCTCTAAAATCCCTGTTTTAGTGAATGTAGTCTGGTGTGTGTGCTGTTTGTGGTTAAACCAAAAGGATCTTCCAGGTCTCTCTCTGTAGGGATCCTTTCCATGATGCTGACACACACTTAGAATAACACTCTGAGCCTGTCAGTGGATCAAACAAGCTCTTTTAGTGGACCTACTGTGATCAGGTGCAGTTGTCCCAAAGGATCACGTTGCAGCCATTGCAGCCCGTTTGGTGTCTGCTGGCTGAGGTGATCTACTGGACCAGTTCCAACACTTTTACTACCTACCAGTCACTCACACACCAGGATGTGGACAGGTAGAACACACGTTTAAAAACACCGGAGTGACCCTTTAAAAAGACTGATTCAGAATCAGACTTTATAACTCAGAGTTTAGCTGTGAAGTTTGCACAAAAATCAAGTGTCAATCATGTTTATCAAGGAATCAAACCCATGTATTAATTAACACACACACACACACACACAAGGGAGGATTCTGACGTTTCAGTCGTGTTTCTTCAGGATTTATCCCTCAGTGCAGAGTAGAGCTGCTCCATTGTTCAGCTGGATTACAGTGGCTTAGTCTCATTGTGTGTGTGTGTGTGTGTGTGGTGTGTGTGGTGTGTGTGTGTGTGTGTGGACCTACATGTGCTGTGATGCGTTGGCGAAGGCGGTGCTGTACTGTGGCGCTGAGTCTTCAGGTCCGTGCGGCGCCGCGTGGCTCAGCACCATCAGCACCGGCCGGTGAGGATAAACTCTCTTGGAGGAGCGGAAGTAACGGATGGACTCGGCCGTGATCAGGTCGGTCAGGTAGTCCTGGAAACACACACACACACACACACACATCATCATTACCTGACTTAAAGAGGCGTGTATGTGTGCAGATAATCCACATAATAATAATAATATAATAATAATAATAATAATAATAATAATAACAACAACAACAATAACAATAATAATAATATACATAATGTAATAATTCAGGTGTGTGTGTTTTACTGTGTGTTAGTTCATGTGCGTGTGTTAAAGTGTTTGTGTGTGTGTGTGTGTGTGTGTGTTACTGTGTATCACAGTGTTACTGTGTGTGTGTTAAAGTGTGTTACTGTGTGTGTGTTACAGTGTGTGTGTTAAGGTGTGTGTGTGTGTCCTACCTGTGGGTACTGTGCTCCGTGCTTCTCTCGGACTCCGTTGCGGCTCAGTGTGTAGTTGTAGAAGCGGCTGTTCTTCACCAGGCCGAGCCACTCCCTCCATCCGGCGGGGACGTACGAGCCGTTGTACTCGTTCAGATACTTCCCGAAGAAGGCTGGAGGACACACACACACACACACACACACAGTCAGGACAATCAGAGAACACCTCAGGATCAGGTGCTCAGGTGTCCGTGCTCCCGTACCTGTCCGGTATCCGGTGCCGTTGAGGTAAACCCCGAAGGTCCGCGGCTCGTGCTGCCGTTGCCATGACATCGAGGAGCAGTTCTCGTTGTTGGTGTAGGTGTTGTGGTTGTGGACGTACCTGAGCAGAGAGACAGGAGGTTTAGTGTAATGCACCTTTTTAAAATGACCTCTGCTCCCTAAACGCTGCTGCTTCTTCTTCTGGTGACGTCATTTCTTGGAGGACCTTCTTCTTCTTCATGTCCCTAAAATGTGTCGCTTCTTTACAGACTGATACCGACCAATCAGAGGACGCTTCTTTATAGACTGATACCGACCAATCAGAGGACGCTTCTTTACACAGACTGATACCGACCAATCAGAGGACGCTTCTTTACAGACTGATACCGACCAATCAGAGGACGCTTCTTTATAGACTGATACCGACCAATCAGAGGACGCTTCTTTATACAGACTGATACCGACCAATCAGAGGACGCTTCTTTATAGACTGATACCGACCAATCAGAGGACGCTTCTTTATACAGACTGATACCGACCAATCAGAGGACGCTTCTTTATAGACTGATACCGACCAATCAGAGGACGCTTCTTTATACAGACTGATACCGACCAATCAGAGGACGCTTCTTTATACAGACTGATACCGACCAATCAGAGGACGCTTCTTTACAGACTGATACCGACCAATCAGAGGACGCTTCTTTATAGACTGATACCGACCAATCAGAGGACACCTGTCTGTCTGTCTGTCTGTCTGTCTGTCTGTCAGGGACTTACTTCCCAGTGAGCATGCTCGAGCGTGACGGGCAGCACATGGGCGTGGTCACAAAGGCGTTGGAGAAGGAAGTCCCGCCCTCCTCCATGATGCGTCGAGTCTTGTTCATCGCCTGCATCGACCCTACGGCGGGAGAGAGAGAGAGAGAGCAGAGGGGGTTACCGTTAGCTAGCTAGCTAGCTTACAAGCTACGGTGCTAACACAGAGCTACGTCATGGTCAGCTGTTAGCATGTCATTAGCTAAGTAGCCTAGCTTATTTTTGTGGGGGTGTAGCCGGCAAAGTGTGAGACCTCTGAGTTGAACACCAATCATGTGATCTACTTGATCCCTACCGTCCTGTCAACAGGACGTCCTGGTCTTTCTATTGATCTAATGGAGCACGTTTTGTGTTCAAAAGAATGGAAATAAATGGGGAAAATGTCAGATGTCATGGCGGTGAGGAGCGAGTTAATGATGAAATGTTCTTTCTAATGTTTTTATGTTACTGGAGTCTTAACTTGCTTCCTAATTTGCAGGTTCGGCCAAATAAATCCAAACTTGAGGCGTCTCTAAACTGATTCCTGATCTGAAAGAGGAGGCTCAGGTCTGAGCTAAGAGGAAACTCCTTCAGACGTTTCCCATTAAAAGGTTTTTCTCTGAAAATAGGAGAGAGTTTTTTACACTTTAAAGCCTGAATGAGCCTCCAGAGGACGAAGCGTTTGCTCCTTCAGTTCACTCCTTTAAAAACAGATAAAGAGCTAAATCCTGGATGTTTTGTATAATTAGAAAGCTGGTTTGTCTGGTGAGGAGGAGTTCTATCCTGTACTATAGTAAAGTTCAATAAATTAACTGTATTATACTAATATTTTAAAGGTGTGTGTTTGTTTTAAACCCTCTAAAACACATATTTTAACCCTGAATGTGGGGAACAGTGAGTGAAGCACTGAAGATTTATTTAAAAATGAGGAGAAGACGGCAGGTTTTTAATTTCTGATTTATGTTTGTTTGCAAAATCTGTCGAACTAGAAAGATTTGACAGGAAATGTATTGTTTTATCACCAACAGCTCAAAACCTTGTCATGTGGTTTTTGACAGGCTTTAAAATATAAATAACATTTTTGAGAAAAAAATTAAATTATGCAGAAAGAATGTAAATATTAAAACCTTTTTCCTCACAGGTCTCAGGAGGTTACGGCACAAAAAGCTCAGCGCTGAATCATCCAAATGTTTTTTTTTTGTTTTGCTGGCAGATTAAATTGTGTCTAATATCAGTGAAGCACCGGGGAGAACGAGCTGCTCTGCAATAAAACAACCAAACATGAGTTTTTTTATTTTCCTCCACTGGTGAAGATGCTTTATTCTCAGTGTCGTGTCACATGTGGGAATCAGACTCGTGTTAAAAAACCTCTCTGGACTTATTTTTATATGCATCTACTATGTGAAATCACTATTAATGTGATAACTATTATTACTCATTGAATTAAAGTATTTTCTTGTAAATCAATGACAGTGTGTTGAATAAGCAATCCTGCCATGTTGGCCACATGTCTCTTAGTAATAATAATAATAATGATAATAATAATAATAATAATATTACTACTACTAATAATAATAATAATGATGGTAATAATGATAATAATAATAATAATAACATTAATGGTAATAATAATAATAATAAGATCATTAATAATAATGATAATAACAACAACAACAACAATAATAATAATATACTGGTGTAGTAAGGTATTTAAATCAAAGTCAGCGGAAGACAAAGGGAAGCTGCTTTTGTCTCGATCGGTCTGAAATCAAAGGCTTATTGGCTCAAACATTAAGCTAAAAATGGCGGAAACGCCCCCCAATAATCCTG
>NC_092022.1:26415000-26422500 GCF_042242105.1 Pempheris klunzingeri | reverse complement strand
ATGTTTAAACTCGGGTCTGATCTGTACATAAGCAGCTCCTTTGTTCTGTGAGGTAAAATCCCTGTTTTAGAGCGATATAACGGCTGCTTGTGGTTGAACCATCTCGGTAGAGATCTCTTCAGAGCAACCAGACTCCATTCACAAAAGCAGTCATTTTACCTCACGGCGTGCCTGTCTAGTTGCTGTGACTTTGGTGTTTTAAAGGTTAGTTTTTAATCCAAATTAACCTTTAAAAACACCAAAGTCACACAATAACACAAACTAACTAACTGATGGAGGCAGCAGCAGAGCAGCAGCTCCTGTGTCCTGTTCTCTAAAATCCCTGTTTTAGTGAATGTAGTCTGGTGTGTGTGCTGTTTGTGGTTAAACCAAAAGGATCTTCCAGGTCTCTCTCTGTAGGGATCCTTTCCATGATGCTGTCACACACTTAGAATAACACTCTGAGCCTGTCAGTGGATCAAACAAGCTCTTTTAGTGGACCTACTGTGATCAGGTGCAGTTGTCCCAAAGGATCACGTTGCAGCCATTGCAGCCCGTTTGGTGTCTGCTGGCTGAGGTGATCTACTGGACCAGTTCCAACACTTTTACTACCTACCAGTCATTCACACACTAAAATATGTAAAAAAAATAGGAGCCTGCTGTCAGATACTGTATGGAGGGAATGTTAAGCTGTCCACATACTTTTGGCCCTGCAGTTTATCAAGATATATCATCAGACTACATTATGTGTTTGTGAATGTGCAGTCATGCTCTCCTGAACTGCAAACAAGAGCTCCAAACCCCCCTGGGTATCATAAATCCTGTCGTCTGTCATCCTGATGTGCCCTCTCTCTCTCTCCTCCGTCACACGTCGCATCTATCTGCTCATTAATATTCATGAGCAGATGGGCGGACCTCGGCTCGGATGCAGCTGCCCACCGTGACTCGATATGAAACGTGGTGAATGTCAATAAAGAGATACAGCGTTAATGTGGGCCTGCTGCTCCATATTCATCAGAGGCTTTTACATGCAGAGCGGCCGGCGGCCAGATTAAATGTCCCCCGGCGCTGCGGGGTGAAAGGTCGGAGGTCGGCTCTCGGCTTCCTGGCACAACTCTGAAAAGTAGCCGGTTCAATAAAATGAAAACTGCAGTGGTTGCCGTGGAGACAGAGATTAGCCTGTTACTCTATATTACAGAGCCAGCAGCGGTGTGGACGTACAGTATATCATGTATGATCAATACGTGTGCCAATACATATATATATATAGAGATCTATGTCTTTCTGTCAGCTGATATTTCCTGACTGTTATCAGTAAACATGTCAGCAGGTATTTACTCTGTGGGATTTATTTCCAGTTACAATCTGACATTTTGACTGAGCTGATCACATCAGCTTGTTCTGACCGGAGGCAGAGACAGGAGGCATGGATGCAGAACCTACCTGAGAATTTTCACGTTTTTTACATTGCTTTCAGCATCACAGTAATGCACTGCAAAAGGAGCCGCTAATGGATGATTCGGCGTGTGTTTAGTGGTCGACAGTTTGACGAGATGTGAATAAAGTAGAGACTAAAAACACACGGTGCTCAAGCTGTAGCCCACAGCTAACTGACTGCCTCCATGGCAACATTATACTTCCTGTTATTATTCCCAAGAGCCTGCAAATTATCAAACCACAGTGTTCTGAGAGGTAAAATCCCTGTTTTTGTGAATGGAGTCTGGAGTTTTAAAGGCTTAGTTCAGATCCAACACAACATGTTTGTAACACACAATAACACAAACAGACTAAGTGATGGAGGCAGCAGCAGAAACATCTGAGTACTGAGGTGTAAAATCCCTGTTTTAGTGAATGTAGTCTGGTGTTCCAACACTTTTACTACCTACCAGTCATCAACAACAGCTACAACAACCAGTGACGTCTCACCTGAGGTTTAACCGACCAATCACAGTCTAGAACCATTAAACATTAAATATAATAGCATAGAATAACAAGAGCTGATGTAATTTTACTGTTCAGAGGACAGGAGCACACTTAGAGTAACACTCTGAGCCTGTCAGTGGCTAAACCTGGACCAATTCCAACACTTTTAGTGCCCACCAGTCATTCAGACACCGTTTCATGTCATCATCAGGTCAAAATATTGTCCGGTACTTTCTGACCACAGAGATGAAACTGATCTGAGACGTGTCTGACTGAGGAGACGACAGAGAACAACAGTTCCTCCCTAAAACGTGGAGCTCTTCAGTTCACTGTTTTCTGTACATTAAGTTTTGTGATATCAAATCACAGGCTGATTTGGAGCCGTAGGGATGGAAACTGTACACTGTTTGTTTCTGTGTTCTCTCAGTCCGGCAGTGAAACCAAACGCTGATTCAGGACATACAAGATGTACAGCACTCTCTAGCTTTGGACCGCAGATCTGGTGTTTCTACTTGATGTCAACAGAGTCTAACAAACACTGTGTTCGCCTGAATCTAAAAGTATATAGTTTATCATTAAAGACTCAGTGTTTCCCCCAAAAAGCTGCTCACTGTAGCTTTGAAGCAAATGTTACTCAAACAGGAGGAAACTTTAACTGGGGAATATTTTGGGGACAACAGGGGAATAAGAAATATCAGGCAGACAGATGCATTCATTGCTGGAAAAACATGAAATATAAACAGATTTAAAAGCTGAAAAATGAGCAAGATTGTGACATTAAATGAAAGAAAACACAATTTAAAGTTTTACCAGGATGACTAAACGTACAATAAACTGCTTAAACGGACCTAAAGGTGCTCAGAAACCCATAACACGCCCCACATGCATCAGTCGTGGTATTTTATGGCTCTTTCATATCGGCGTGGCAAAATGACTCAGTAGCGCCCCCTTGAATTTATGCCTCAACATTACGTTTTGACATACATGTACCAAATTTGGTAGGCAGGGGTATCATCTGGAGATCTACGACAAAGACTCCCGGTGACCTAAACCCAACAGGAAGTCGGCCATGTTGGATTCTTGGTGTATTTTTTTGTGGAGTTCATCAACCAACCATCGTGGTCAGCGTGTTGAAAAGACCTCAGTGATGAAAAGTTGCTAAAAGTTTGAATCGTCATCGAACTGCGTGTATTTCAGTGTTTCTCCACGAAACAGGAAGTGGTTAATAACTGGACTCTAAATGGTCAAATGTTTGATAAGAGTCCCACCGTGAAGACGTGTTGATGTTCAGTTATATTCATAGAGCCACACAGAGAAAGGGACACTGAACCCCTTCGTGAGGTGTTTTCCAGAACCACGTAGAACCGATAATCGCTTCTTGCTGCTTTAATTTCTATTACTTTTTCTGTACCTGCCTGGACTATATTCATCTAATGTCCTCTGTGATTAAGCTGTTTCAGTCTCTTGTGTCTCTGCCAAAGCAAATTCTCTTTCTTTATCGAGCGGAAAATAATAAAACATCACGATCTCCACACGAACGTTTGATGAACTACAACAGCTTCAGCTTCTCAAATGTGAGTAGATTCTTCTGACTTACATAAACAAGAAACACGAGCTAATACATTTGAAGCTGTATTTGAAAATGAAACTTTATATGTGTGAGGAGTTCTTAAAGATTGGCGTCTTCAGGAGGAACCAATGGGGGCCGGAGAGCAGCAAACAGAAAGCCACAAAGTACTGAGAGAGAGAGAGAGAGAGAGAGAGAGAGAGAGAGAGAGAGAGAGAGAGAGAGAGAGAGAGAGAGAGAGAGAGAGAGACAGAGAGAGAGAGAGAGAGAGGTGAACCAGCACAGTGCTGGTTCACACAAACGACGGCTAAAATGCAGAGCAGCAGCAGATGTACCCTTCACGTCCTGCCGCCGCTCGTCTCACCGGACAAACACAAATCAAACGAATCCAAAGTGGTCCACAGCGAGCTGTGCTGACCTGAAGCCAGTGACAGATACTGTACACTTACTGTAGCTGAGCCGGTGCTCTCCTCAACACACCAAGAGTAAAATTAAATCCTTCCTGCAGAAAAAGATGAGAGGAATATCCCAAACTCTGCAGAATAACCAGCACAGACAGCATCACTTCTGCTTTTCTGTTCCTCTTTAGCTCCTCTGTCCTGTTTCACTTCCCCCGTGGGTGACGGGTTTTTTTCACACTCGTAATTCTTTACTCGTTCCCCCTCTCCCTTCCTCCTCCTTTCTTTTCCTCTACACTTCTCTTTGTCGTTCCCTCCGGCATCGCTCACTCCGGCTCCCCTTCTCTTTTCTCTCCCTCCTACCTGCCGTTCATGACCCGGCTGCCTTGCTCGTGGGCTCCACCACACACCGACAGCCTCGGCTCAGGTCCTGTTGGTTGTTGCCGCGGCGTCAGACATGGCAATAATCCCCGTGGCAACAGCTCTCTCTCTCTCTCTCTCTCCCCCCTGATGACCACACACTCTCCTTGTTGTAACAACAGCTGAGCTGCTGCTGCTCGCCCTCCTCCCCTCTCTCTCTCTCTCTCTCTCTCACCCTCTCTCTCTGTCGATGTTTTTATACCTCCTGGTCTCTTCCTCCCTGCTCTCCTCTTTCTCTTCTCTTTCGTCCTTTTCCCATCTCTTGCTCTCCCTCCCTCTCTCTCTCTCTCTGTGTCTCTTTCTCTGGCTCTGACTCCCTCTATTGTCTTTCCATCTCTTCATCACTTTCTCATCTCTCTCTGCACTCCGTCCTCTTCAGTTTTTATCACACCATGATTGGGACTAGTTTATTTTCCAGCCTTTCCTCATACAGAAAACACCAACAGACACTTTATAGATCCAGATTAGAAATATAAAAGATAAAATCAATGTACTGATATAATCAACACCAGCTTATTGGCAGGACTGAGATTATCAGAAGACACAGAAAGGAACAACGGTGTGTCATCTGCATATAGATTTTACAGTTCGTCCTCGTACTGAAGCAAAGGTGCCGAATATTTACATAAGCGACCTCTAGTGGCCGTAGTAACAATAACGGGAGCAAAGGAGGAAGTCAGGTATTGTTTAAGACAGCATAACGTAAGTTTCATCTTGCGTCACTTCAGCTTGTTCTGCATCGAACATGCTGACTTTCCCAAAAAACATCATCTTTCTGTGCTCCGAGTTCAAAAACATCAACTCATCCAACGTTTTTCCTCCCATCGGCCAACTGGGTGAGCAGAGAGGCCATGTTAGCATTAACCAGCCAGCTCACAATAAAATCATTTCTGTCATGTCAGTAAAAGGGCCGGTCCTTGCAGCCATTAGCAAGCTAGCTCGCTAACGACATCACTAATCAGGAACAGATCATCACAGTCAAGCTGACAACATATTAATATAACTATAAACATAAAACCTCTTCCAGATCATTTCAGAGCTTCACACCCTGCACACCTCTACCCGTTCCTCCTCCTCCTCCTTCCCTACGGCAGGCGCTACAGATCACAAGACCAGCTTCTACCCACAATCCTTCACTCTTGATGAACCTACCTACCTCGTGTATATAATGGAACCTGGACATAATCATCCCATATTTATTATATATGTATATTAGATATATTGCACTACTTTTTTCACTAAAAGTCTGAAGTTAAATGTGTGTTTGCTTTGTTCAGGTTTGTTCTTGTTTCCCTGTTTGTCTGTTCATGTGGAAAAAGTTAAATCAACATCCTTGGCGAGTAAAGCTGATAGATATTTATGCTGTTTTCACCCAGGATTAATAATAACAATATTAATAATAATAATAAAGATGCCCTTTTTTCTGTGGTTTACTATTGAAGGATCCTCTTGATGAGTAAATGATAAATAACAGAGACGTATTACTCTGTCGCGGACCGATGAGTTTGGCTTTTGTTTCCATTTTGAATCAATGAATTGATGTGGAGTCCCAGCTGTGACCACTGAACGGCAGAAACAACAGCGAGCTGTTGACCTGCACAAAAGGTTTAATCTGTGTTTTCTCTAAACAGCCACCCAGCGTCCAGGTCTGAATCATTCATCTGCAGTGTGGATGTGAAGCAGCAGCGGAGTGAGGCCTCTCATCACTTTATTGATGAGGAGGATGTCAGCACATCTCCTCTCCACTTTCAGCCTGCCCATGTTTCCTATCGCAGACGTCTCGGGAGAACAGAGCGGCTTCGGTGTTTGCACCAGCGTCAGAAAGAGCCCCATCAAGCCTCGAATAAACTCTGGATGTTCGACATGACAACATCCTCTAAACTTAAGATGGGTTTTACTGGAAAGCAACAAATGATGAATTAGTGAACGCGAACAAAGGTCACCAAGTTTTGTTCGTTTTAAGGAAGCTCAGCAGTTTCCCTCCTCTTGGATAGTCCTTATCTCTGCTCTATCTGCTGCTTCCTGGCCAATGAGAGCGCGCTAAGGACAATTGTGAGGATGTTGTTTATCAGGAGAGGGTCATTAGCAGAGCTCAGGGTGTTCTTGAGGATCCTCCAAACCCTCCATACTCTATAGTTTCCCTCCTTCCCTCTGGCTGTAGGTAGAGGACCCAACAGGGCCGTTAGTGTTCTGGCATTAAGCGCTGAAATCATGTTTCCATTCTGCAGTATTATGTTTATTTGATGTTCCTCTAGCTGTGCAGGTGTTTCAGGTCCACGTCTTAATGTTCTATGTTTCTGTATTTACTTTCTTTATTAATCTGTCTGATGCTAATTTTTTGAATCGCCCCGTGGGGGCAGTTAAGGATTCATCTCTGTCTCATTTCTCACATTTATTTTAGTGCTTTCAATTACAGTTAACAGTGCGACGCTGTTACAGAGACAGAAATAACTCACGAGGGCAACAAAACGTCTGAGTTTAAACACAACAGAGTGCTGCCAACCCGCTCGCATCCCCACGGCGTCAAATCCCAACGCCTCCTGCACTCTTTGGCGTCTGATAACGACACACACGGCGCCCTTCTGCATCGGTATTAAACTGATTCAGCCGTCCCTGTGCTCCATACAGCTCTCATTCCCTGAAACGGTTGCAGCTCGGTTAGGTTTAGGCACTAAAAACTGCTTGGAAGGGTTTAGGAGGTTATGATGATGTTACCCTAAACTTGACTTTCAGTTTGACAGGGGACACGTAGCCTGGTGTCAAAGGTCAAAGTTACACCGTGTCCTAACAGCTGTCACATCGCATCACGTAACATTGGATGCTCTCTGATCATCGTCATGGAAACGATGTAGATGTAACCGCTCCAGGAAAAGATTCCCACGTTTGTCCTTTTTTTTTAACAGTAAAAACACATTTTATACATTGTGAAGTTTAAACTGCCTGTCGTACAGAGAAGTCCTCATTTACAGGAGGAACGACAACAACACAGGAGTACTGTTTTAGGTGGAATATCCCTTTAAGAGATGTGCTGCCCATCTGCTGTATGCACACACACACACACACACACACAGCACTTCAACATGAATAGAACATGAAGACAGAAGTATCATCTAAATACAAGACCTCATTCACACATCAGGCCCCCGATCCATCCATCCATCTCCTCCATATCTACTCACCAGCACCTCCACCCGTCTTTTTAATGCTCCATCC
>NC_092022.1:26402500-26410000 GCF_042242105.1 Pempheris klunzingeri | reverse complement strand
TCATCCTCTGGTGACAGTGAACACAACACGACAGCTCGTAAGAACAAATGGAGGAAGAAATGGAGCGACAGTGAAGTCCAGACGTTCATGTTTCTGTACCGCTGAATGCTAACGGAAACGAGAGCCCCTAAAAGTCTGAAAATCATGAAGGGTTTGATCATCTCCCACTGAGTGACTCCTCCTCTTGATGAAGACCATGTGACATGCTTAAAGCTCTGTGTGTGAATGGACCTTGAGCAGCTCAGCTCTGGAGACAAAGATCCAAACTCCTGAGACTCCAGGGCGTCGACACGTATCAGCAAGTTGAGTCTGAGGCTTTTAAACACTTTTTAATCCACCGATCAATTAAATTTAAGCTAAATGTAGGCGTCCTCTTCTGGAGTTTAGACCAGACAGACGGCACTCAGTGAGTTAATGATTAAGACCTTTAAAGGCCTTTTACTGGTTAATGTGATTTTAAGACAATGAAAGACTTTAAAACAGTCCTGGAGACTGTCCTCACCTGGACGTAATGTTAATGAAAACCAACTAACTAAAGAAAACTACAATAATTCTGTTAACTGAAATGAAAATAAAAGCAGCTTCTCATCTGTGTTTACAAAACTAAAACTAAAATTAGAGAGAAAATGTCCTCAGTTTTGTAAAATGTATTAATTTATTTTAAACTGAAAAACTGAAAACAGGAGCTGGAGCTGGATGAGGCCCTACAGCTCTGGGTTTAAACACCACTTCATCATCGCCTGTCGTGTTTTAGGCTGGACGGGCACACACACACACACACACACACACACACACACACACACACACACTCACACACACACACACACACTCACACACTCACACACACACTCACACACACACACACACACACACACACGGTGCTGCAGTGAAGGTGTTGGTACGCGGCCGAGAGCTGCAGGACAGTTCAGATAAAACACACGGAGGCAAATCTCAGGTTTCAGCTTTTGGGGATTTGAAGCAGAAGAAGAGGAGAGAAAGAAGAGCGGGCGGCTTTCCAGTGTGTGCAGTGACTGAGCCACTGAGGCGCCTCAGAAACAAGATCCACTGAGTAATGGCATGCTACAGCCGACTGGGCCCCTGGCATCGTTTGGCAGAGTGTGTGTGTGTGTGTGTGTGTGTGTGTGTGTGTACCTCCTGCAGTCAGCCTCTTTGCCAGCAGCAGGCTGAACTAATCAGTTAGCGGGTTAGCTGCAGTGCTGCTTGACCTTTTGACCTCTGGCTGCCGTAATAGACACATTAAACCACACAGCAACATCCACACACACACACACACACACACACACACACACACACACACACACACACTGCTACACACACACACAACACAGCTACACAGCTACACACACTGCTACAACACCAACTATCAGCTGTGTTAAAGCTTTTTCAGATGCCAAATGTGCCCAAATGTAACCATGGATACAGATGAGAAACAAACATACTTCAATAATCTGTGTGTGTGTGTGTGTGTGTGTGTGTGTGTGTGTGTGTGTGTGTGCTTTCATGATGGATGTGCTATCTAACCAGCTGTAGCAGCCCGACTGCAGGAGGCACAAACCGAGGAATTCATCACATGCACACGCTGGCTAATTACAAATTGGTCCTCTGTGTGTGTGTGTGTGTGTGTGTGTGTGTGTGTGTGTGTGTGTGTTACCTAGTGCAGGCACTCTGCAGTGTGACCAGTGTTCAGCAGTGATCAGCTCAGCAGGGACCTGAAACAAACACACACAAACACACACATATAAGGTCAAAACGCACACAGCATCAGTAAACAGCTCCAACAGCCTGCGGCGCTGTTAGCTGTTAGCTGTTAGCCGTTAGCCGTTAGCTGTTAGCTGTTAGCTGCTGATGCTTTAGGGCACTGCACACCTCCAGTTCCTTTCCTCTGGTCCCATTAAGTTGGTCAGTCTGTGAACTGGGAGCATGTTTCTCTCTGTTTGGTTTCTTTTCAAATCCAATCAAACCAAAGAGCATCACTACAGTCTGTAGATGAGCCGTCAACATGGAAACATATAAGATACCAGATGAATTAATGGAAGTCATTATTGAGCCCTGCTCTTCCTCTGACTTCAGCATTCAGGCACCACATCTGCTCTGTGGTTTATCGTTCTTTACGCTGCGTGACGGGAAAAGCGTCCGTCTGGCTCTTGTATTTTTTATGTGTTTGCCTCCCGCCCGTCTTGTTTAGATGTGTGTTCTGACAGCGATGAAGACCATGAGCCAGAAAGCACCGGCCTAATAAAAAATGTAAAGGCAGAAGCAGCAGAGGAGCTGACAGAGAGCTCCATCACCTGAGCCCTCCTTCATGCCGCTAATTGTTTCGTCGGAGCAGGTCTGACGTCTCGCTCTGGATCAGATCCCGTCCTGTGGCTTCAGGCCGGTTGTCAGCAGAAGGAACATCTGATAGTCTGATCAACTATCTCATCCAGTAAATCTCCGTCGACAGAAAACACTTGTCGTCTGCGTGTTTTCTCTTGTTTAAAACCCGTCAAGTGCGATCGCCGTGCAGCCTGAGGCGGCCAAATGTGTTTTTCGTGTCACAAACCAAAATAGACTCTCGTCAGAGGCACATCAGAGCTCGGCTGTCTGTGAGCAGCAGGACGCTCGGGGGCTTCGTGCCTCCTGTAAACGCTTCAGATTCAGCTCATGAAGCCTGCAGAAGGACCCCGATGGAGAACAGCTTCCCTTTGTTGAACATCGATGCCCATCAGAGTCTTTTGGGGAGCTGAGAAACTAAAAAAGAGCCGAGAAACAAGGCCGAGCTTTGTGGCTTTGGTGAAAGTAAAACAGATTTTCAGTCATGTGAGGAAATTAAAGCACAAAGAACTTGTCTTAAGCCCACGGGAGGCGGCCGCCCTCCACTCTGCACATGAACTGAAGCAATTAAAAGGAAAAAAGAAATGTCAAGATATAATAATACAGGTCAGAGTCCTTAAAGCCGTTTTAAGTATTAGCTTTCAGCAACTAGATCAACTTTATAACCGTATCTGAGCTGACGTTTCTTACTGCTGCCACTTCACATTAAAAGCTCTCATCTGGTTCAACCACTGGGGGGCTTTTATTGTGAAGGAGCCAACAAAATCAGTTAGAGTTTGAGGAGTTTAAATTTATTCATGCAAACCTTTATGTCGAGGAGTCGTTGAGGACAAACCACCATTTTCAATGATGTCATTAGAGCAATTAAAAAAAAGAAAATATGCACAAGAATAGCAAAAGAAAACAGTTAAAAACTTACATTCAAGAGCGGTTTAGTTTGTAATTATGTTTCTAATCTGAGGTGTTAAGTCTTAATGGTTGTTATTAAATGTGTGCAGCAAAAAAAAAATCAGTTTTCCCAAATTTAGTGTTTGAGCATCAGAGAATCACTTGAAGAAGCCAAATGATGCAAACACACCAGACTCCATTGATAAAAACAGTATTTTAAACTCACTAGAACACGAGTTCCTGATTTATGGCTGCTTCAATCAGTTAGTTAGTTTGTGTTATCGTGTGACTTTGGAGTTTTAAAGGGTTAATTCGGATCCAGAACAATACTTGTGTAAAACACAATATCACAAACAAGCTAACCCACTGAGGCGGCAGTAGAGCAGTAACTCCTGTTCTCTAAAATCCCTGTTTTAGTGAATGTAGTCTGGTGTGTGTGCTGTTTGTGGTTAAACCAAAAGGATCTTCCAGGTCTCTCTCTGTAGGGATCCTTTCCATGATGCTGTCACACACTTAGAATAACACTCTGAGCCTGTCAGTGGATCAAACAAGCTCTTTTAGTGGACCTACTGTGATCAGGTGCAGTTGTCCCAAAGGATCACGTTGCAGCCATTGCAGCCCGTTTGGTGTCTGCTGGCTGAGGTGATCTACTGGACCAGTTCCAACACTTTTACTACCTACCAGTCATCAACAACAGCTACAACAACCAGTGACATCTCACCTGAGGTTTAACCGACCAATCACAGTCTAGAACCATTAAACATTAAATAACTTTAGCAGAGCAGCGACCTCTCTGGCCACAAGTAGGAACTACAGGATGACGGCACTGAATAATATCTGTGACAGTTTACATCGACTTCTATTTAATTATGCTAACATTAGCGTCCGCAGGCTAGCCATCCCAACACACACACACACACACTGGTGGTCAGTTGGCAAGGCGACAGTGACACCATGGTAACAACTTCTACTGCTCATCCCCCACCTGAGACTCTGTGTGTGTGTGTGTGTGTGTGTGTGTGTGTGTGTGTGTGTGTGTTGTAATTACTCCAGTGAGGCACTCTGCCTGTGACGCAGGCCTTTGGGGGAAACACACACTCACACACACAGCTGAGACGCTGAAACAATATCTATCTCTCACACACACACACACACCTAAAAAAAAATGGATTGTGCACACTCCCACTCACTGCCTCTACAGACACACACACACACACACACACACACACACACACACACACACACACACACACACACACACAGCTCCACAGGTAGAGTAATGGAACAGTAAATCAACATGGTGACAGGAAGTTGGCGAAGCTGACAGGAAATGGAGAATCTCTCCAGGCGGCTCTTCTTCTCTGCTGCACACCACTGCAGAGTGTGTGTGTGTGTGTGTGTGTGTGTGTGTGTGCGTGCGTGCGTGTGTGTGTGTGTGTGTGTGTGTGTGTGTGTGAGGACTTTCTGTGAAAAGCTCCCTTGTTTTTTTTTAATCAAATTTTCTTTACATGATCATTTTAGAGGCAGAAACTCTCTGGTGCTGCTCTTTAGAGTGAAGCTACACACAAATGTCTCTACATCATGTAACTGTGCACAGATGATCTGTGTAGCAGCTTTAACAACAGAGGAAAACTTTAATCATTATTATCATGTTACTGCTAATATATGTATTGTTCTGACCTCTGCAGACCTGCGGGTCATAATTCTGCAGAGCGCCTGAAGGAGGAAGTGCTTTGTGCTGCAGTGGGAACTATGGAGGTGTGTTCAGGAACAAACTGCTGCTTTACTGATGAATTTGAATACAGCATAGACGTGTGTGTGTGTGTGTGTGTGTGTGTGTGTGTGTGTGTGGATCAACGCTAATTTTCATATCGCGCCGTCGTCTCATGCAAACTCGCGGCTGTTTGCATCCACTCACTTCTTCCTGTTGACCTCATGCAGCCAGCTTAGTGCTGAACACTGTCCGTCTGTGTTTGACATGTAAATCACCAGATCTCAGCCTCGCATGTTTGAAACACTCCAGTCCGGCAGTGTTCTCCACCGGGATCCTCCTCCTCCTCCTCCTCCTCCTCCTCCTCCTCAGAGCGGAGCAGAGCTGCAGGGAGGATTTAGTTTGTCCTCCACAGAGGAGCCCACATTTGTCTTGTTTATCTATTTATCTTCTTTCCTCGCAAATAGCTGAAGGCTGCAGGAGGCAGTGGTCATCAGTTACACTCACCTCCTCCTCCTCCCTGTGCACCTCCTCCTCCTCTTTCCTCCGTCTCAACCGTCCTCCACCTACACCTGGTAGCCCGCTGACCTGTCAGCACGCAGGAGAGCTGTGTGTGTGTGTCCCTGAGGCTGTACTCTCCACCAGCGAAGCAGCTGTTTCCCTCAGAGCTGGAGGAGGAGGAGGAGGAGGAAGAGGAGCAGCTGCTGCCTCTCTCTGAGCTTTACTCTGACTTCACTCTGGTAGTTTGTGGTTTGCCGGCTGAACGTCGGCTGAATTCCGGCTGTCTGTAATATTCATTCATCCATGTGATGTCATTTCTTTTTGGTGTTGTGCTTTCACACTGTAGAGGAGCTGCTCCTCAAACCTCGCTCAACATCATGTGGCCCTCTATCCTATCCTGAGCGTCGGCTGGACGTCGGACACTGAAATAGTTCCTCTGCAGAGGAAACACGTCTGCTCAGTTATTAGGGGGCCGCTTGCAAGCAAGGCCCACTATTGTGCCAGCTATGCAAAGCATAGGGCACAATAGTGGGCCTTGCGAAGCAAGGCCCACTATTATTATTCTCCATACTTATTAGGGGGCCGCTTGCAAGCAAGGCCCACTATTATTATTCTGTTCGTTTATTAGGGGGCCGCTTGCAAGCAAGGCCCACTATTGTGCCAGCTATGCAAAGCATAGGGCACAATAGTGGGCCTTGCGAAGCAAGGCCCACTATTATTATTCTGTTCGTTTATTAGGGGGCCGCTTGCAAGCAAGGCCCACTATTGTGCCAGCTATGCAAAGCATAGGGCACAATAGTGGGCCTTGCGAAGCAAGGCCCACTATTATTATTCTCCATACTTATTAGGGGGCCGCTTGCAAGCAAGGCCCACTATTGTGCCAGCTATGCAAAGCATAGGGCACAATAGTGGGCCTTGCGAAGCAAGGCCCACTATTATTATTCTCCATACTTATTAGGGGGCCGCTTGCAAGCAAGGCCCACTATTGTGCCAGCTATGCAAAGCATAGGGCACAATAGTGGGCCTTGCGAAGCAAGGCCCACTATTATTATTCTCCATACTTATTTGACTACTTATTCTTCTTCCGTAGAATTTCATTTCGCTACTCCTCCCAGAGCTTTCGCACCACACACACAAAAAACGCACCAAAACGTGCGGCTCGGTGGCGGTTGAGTTGCTATGACTTTTCCAAGCAATCGAAAAGCACGTTTTGGCGCAACGCGGCAAAACGTGCGCCAAATTTGCCATAGAAAATGAATGGGAAAAATTTTCAAGAGCCGCATTTCTTCATCAAACTTCAAGCCCTCACAGCTCCCTCGTACGTTCAGCCAGAAACTCCATTTAACCTGTAAAACGTTCATCATCTCGACCTCTGTCAGTACATCATTCAACCCCGGTCGTGCCATTCACCGTTTCTCCACGGTCGTATCTCAAAAAAAAAAAGTTTTTCACTCCGTTTTCAGATTTAACATTAGTGTGTGTGTGGTGGAATGTTCGGGGCTAGAGTGGGTGATGTCATCGCTAGAGTGGAGAGGAGCAGAAAAATCGTCTGAAGATTTTGTGAAAAACTCGCTCTCATGCCCACAGCGTGTCACGCAGACTCACTATCTATACAGAAAAACGTAGGACTGCTCGGGCCGGTCGCAACGATGTGACTTCAGACACACAGAAACGCACGCAGCCGCCTCCATGAGCCTCCAAGCGACGGAAAGTCACACTAACTGCCGCATTAAGTGCCATGTTAACTGGCAGCTCAAATCTGAGGAGGGAGGCAGACGCAACCACTTTTCTAACCTGCTCCAGCTCTCTCATTTCACAAGTTAGAGACCTCAAAACTACACGTACGTGTTCAGCAGACCCTCCTCTGTCAAATGGTTCACACGCCAAAGCTCTGACACTCAAGTAAAACCCTCATTTTCAGAGGCATATCACAGCTCAAATCTCCATGAAAAGAGCTGTGTCTCCCCAGAGTGGCTCATTAGGCAACATCACCATAGCAACCATCAGGTGATGAGTGACCTCTGAGCCCCACAGAGACACTGAGCATGCTCAGTTGGTGGGAATCA
>NC_092022.1:26277500-26357500 GCF_042242105.1 Pempheris klunzingeri | reverse complement strand
AATTAACACCTCAGAATGCCATTTCCTGCAATACAGAGCCTTCAGTCATCAGCAGTGAAGCTGCTCTGTGAGTAGAAAGCTCAGTTTGTGTTGCACCATGAAATATTAGTTCTGTTCTAGTTTCTCTAGCAGAGAGCGACCGATCACAGTGACCTAATGCAGGTTTTGTAAAGCTACTTAGCAGAGTGTAAATATTTTCTTTGTTTTAGTTTAGATCATTATGCAAAAGTCAGACTTGAGAAGCTGTGAGAGTCCAAACGCTGATCTGTTCTCACCGGAAGAAACGTCTGGTTAGTCACAAAGTGAGAGTCGCCTCTTCTTCATCACACAATGCAAGAGAGAGTAAACCGTTAGCACGCCTGCAGCTACCGTTAGCACGCCTGCAGCTACCGTTAGCACGCCTGCAGCTGCTGTTAGCATGCCTGCAGCGAACATTTGCACGTCTACAGTGACCATTACCATGCCTGCAGCTACCGTTAGCACGCCTGCAGTGAACATTAGCACGTCTGCAGCTACCGTTAGCACGCCTGCAGTGAACATTAGCACGCCTGCAGCTACCGTTAGCACGGCTGCAGCGAACATTAGCACGCCTGCAGCTACCGTTAGCACGCCTGCAGCGAACATTAGCACGCCTGCAGCTACCGTTAGCACGGCTGCAGCGAACATTAGCACACCTGTATGGATGATGGATAATAAAACTTGTCCATAAAACTCTGAGAAGTTGTTGTTGGATAAGCTTGTTTTTTTTCCCATCTTGTTTCACGTTAGCTTGGTATTTTTACTAGCGTTAGCCAACATGCTATTTAGTGCGCTAAAACAGTATATTAGGTATTTTACTATGTTTGACAGTACAGGACATGCAGACTGTTTCCGGGGGGGGGGGGGTCGGGGGGGGTTTGTTAAATTATCTCCAAAAACAACAGTGTTCTGAATCTGAAGTTATATTTCTGTCATCAAAGAGGAGAAAGTCCTGAGAGAAGCTTCTGGTGGGTCCCAGAGTGAATCTCATGCCTTTATGAGCAGGACGTCCTGAAATCAATCATCTCCTCTTCATCCTGCTTCCTCTCCTCCCTCCACTCCCTCCATCCACAGCCTCTTTACGTCCTCCATTACAGCATTACTCCCCCCCCCCCCTCTCTCTCTCCCTCTCTCTCTCAGTGAAGTCAGTTCCAATTAATTCATTACGAGCTGTAAACAAAACAGATTCAACACAAAGAGCTTCACCGAGTGACACAGGTCGATCCAAACAAGACAGGATGAAAATACATCACATGCACTCCTCTTCCTCCTCTTCCTCCCCCTCCATCTCTCTCTCTCTCTCTCTCTTCATCCCCCTCTCCATCCCTCCGGGCAGTTCATCCATCCTGCCCACTCATGGACCAAAATAGACAGATGGAGAGCAGGAGAGCTCTGCTGGGAGATGACCACTGGACACACACTCTCACTGTACAACACACACACACACACACATACACACACACACACACACACACACACACACACACACACACACACACAGACCTGAATGCTCCTATAGACTCTGTACTGTATCTGTGCTTATGATTCACAGCTGACAGCAGGTCTGATGACTCTGTTTAATATTTATATGCTGCTGCTTCTTCACACTCTTCACACAGTTTACGTGCAGGATTTACTGACCTGCAGCAGCAACCAGGTGGACCTAATCAGCTGAGTGTTCGTTACACACACACACACACACACACACACACACACACACACACACACACACACACACACACACACACACTGCTAATCGTCATTTCCCATCATCCATCACGGTTTCTTATAGCTGCTCACTCACATTTCTCTCATCAACTGTATAAGTGTCGGTGTCCTCTGATTGGTCGGTATCAGTCTGTGTAAAGATCCAATCAGATGGCGACGCAATGTAGATGTCAACAATTTGACATCTGGTGTTACAGCCACCCTGGAATCAGTCAGCAAACCAGGCAGCAAATCAATCAGTTGATCAATCAATCAATCATTCTGTCAATCGTCCTCCAGCTAGGAAAATCCTAAAAATTCAAAGAGACGTCAGTGTGTCAGCGTGACGACACCGTGAGTGTTTAATTCAACCCCCCCCTCTGCTCAGTGATCAGAAACACATGTGGCCACACACACACACACACACACACACACACACACACACACACACACAGGAATGTGGAGGAGTGCAGGTCATCTGGAGCTGAACCAGAATCATCTGCAGGAAAACAAACTGTGTTCTCTGTCGAGGTGCAGACTGAAACACAAACTCTTCCTCCTCCTCATCCTCCTCACGACTCTACAGCACAGGACCAGTCAACACGGTAACAGGAGTCAGTTATACTGGAAAACTCCCCTCAGTTTCAGTGAGTTTTAACTTTGTTCCTCGGCCACCAAACAGGCTGCAACATAATCACCTGATCACAGTAGGTCCACTAAAAGAGCTTGTTTGATCCACTGACAGGCTCAGAGTGTTATTCTAAGTGTGTGACAGCATCATGGAAAGGATCCCTACAGAGAGAGACCTGGAAGATCCTTTTGGTTTAACCACAAACAGCACACACACCAGACTACATTCACTAAAACAGGGATTTTAGAGAACAGGACACAGGAGCTGCTGGTGTAGCTGCTGCCTCCACCAGGTAGTTCGTTGGTGTTATTGTGTGACTTTGGTGTTGTTAAAGGGCGAGTTGGAATTCAACACAATTTTTGTGCAACTCACAATAACACCAACAAACTCACCCATCAGACCACCGACTCCCTCATTGTGTGAGGTAAAAGTACTGCTTTTGTGAATGTAGTCTGGTGTGTGTGAAGAGAGCGACATGACGGCTGTTTGTTGTTTCTGTAGCTGCGATCACATGACCACAAAGAAGTCAGACAGGAAGTCATTTTACTCTGCAGAGCACAGGAGCTGCTGGTGTACCGCCGCCTCCATCAGGTAGGTCGTCTATGTTATTCTGTGATTTTGGTGTTTTAAAGGTTTAGTTTGGATCCAGCACAGTGTTCATGACACTCAGTAACACAAACACACTAAATGATTTATGCAGCGGTGGACCAGCGACGATATAACGGCTGTTTACAGGGTGACTTCAGATCCAACACAATATTTGTAGCACTGACGTGTTACTTTAATATTTTAACTACATTTTCCCCATTAAACTCACATACCTTCACTGGAGGAGGATTCTGAAGGCACCACTGACTTGTAAGAGTATTTTCATGGTGTGGTTCCACACGTAACCAGCCGTAATAATCTTCTATTCAGTTTTAAAATCTAGTTTTTGTATAAATGGATTATCTGGTGCCTTCTAAGGAAGCCTCTTTATTAAGTTATTCTACACTGAATACAAGGGACACGTGTGTGAAACATCCAAACTGCTGTTGGTTTTATTGTTAGATTTTCTGAGCTGTACTGACGGTCGGTCAGATGTCTCCACACGAGTCAGGCTTTAGATTTGAATGATCAATCCTGATAAACGTGTTGACGGATCAATGCAGCAACGTCGTTTAAAGGGTCCCAACATCTGGTCCGACTCCAGTGAAGTGTTGCACAGTTTTGGGTCCTAAATTGTGTTAAGAAGCGTCTGATTAGAGCGTCGCTAACGGCACCGTGATTTGTTTATCGTTTACCTCCTGAGTCGGATTAAAGGCTGATGAGAAGCTCGAGGAGAGAGGAGCGGCTGCCAGTTGTCCAACGTCCTTGAATGCACCACTTCTGCGTGTTTGGATGTGATGACTTCATGTGTGTGTGTGTGTGTGTGTGTGTTGACGTGTTGCAGTGAATGGACGAATGTACGAGGCTGCTTGTGTGTTTTCATTGTTTGGGTCCAACCTGCATCATTAATCAGGAATGTGAGAGTGTGAGGCTCCTGTTACTGGGTCACAACGAGGGAACACACTCAGAGTGTGTGTGTATACATCTGTAACACACACACACACACACACACACACACTCAGTGACCTCATGATGAAAGAGTCTGTTTTTGGTTGCACAGACTTATAGCTGCTCCATCCTTGGTCATTACCAGAAACACACACACACACACTTGTCTTTCTATACTTGTGAAGAACCTCATTGACAAGCCCCTACTCTAGTATTAACTAACCTGGGTCCTCTGTGTCCACATCCTGGTGTCTGAGTGACCGTTATATCGCTCTCTGCACACACACCAGACTACATTCACTAAAACAGGGATTTTAGAGAACAGGACACAGGAGCTGCTGCTCTGCTGCTGCCTTGGAGTTGGTTAGTTTCTTTGCATTATTGTGTGTTACACAAGTATTGAGTTGTATCCAAAGTAACCCTTCAAAACACCAAAGTCACACAATAACACACAGAAGCGAACCGATCAAGGCAGCAATAGATCTGTAACTCCTGTGTTCTGTGAGGTAAAATCACCGTTTTTGTCAATGGAGTCTGGTGGCTGTTTCTGCTGTTATATCGCTCTCTGCACACACACCAGACTCCATTCACAAAAACAGTGATTTTAGCTCACAGAACACTGGAGCTGCTGCTCCACTCTGCTCAGTAAGTTCCTGTTACTGGGACATCGGTGTTTTAAAGTCATAGTTCAGATCCACAACAATATTTGTGTGACGCACAAAAACACAAACTAACCAATCAACTGCTGGCTGAATCAGTGCTGAACAGAAAGAGATTTACCTGCAGTGTCGAGTCTCCTGCTGTGTTGAGACCTGCGGAGACAGAAGAGAGCGTTACCAGACGACCAAAGCAGCTTCGTACACATTCAGTGTTCACTTTGCAGCTCTGACAGACACCTGAGATCAGGAAATAAAAAACAAGAACAATCCCTCTCAGACATCCGTTCCCAGACCACAGCCACACCACACACAGCTTTCACTCCTCCACCAAGTGCTTCACTAAAGTACGAACTCCTGCATTCAAACCTCACTGAAGTAAAAGTACTTGTGTTGCAGTAAAATGTTCCCTTTCAGCAAAGCATCATGGTCTATAAGACCTGAATTATAGTGTTCCACAACACACAACTGTAGAATCTAGACAATGTGTTTTTTGCTTTCGGTGACTAATTGTCATTCAGTTAGGTGGGCGCCATCTTTGAGTGTGTTCTCTGCGTCTTATTCCACCTCTGTGAGACGGACTCGGTGTTCACTGCTCTGTTTCACAGCGGCTGGGCTCGGCGCTGCGGTTTCACCAGTGTTTGACTGAGAGAGATTAGTTGGGTGCAGCGGTGAGCAGCACAGACTCTTCCTCATTAGCAAAGAGCAGCAGCGGACAAAACGTTTTCCTCTTTCACCAGTTAAAGGAGAATACAGTTATTTTTTAAAACCTGGGCTCTATTTGTACATATTCTGGTGTCTTGATGAGTAGAAGGTACAAAAAGTGTTGGAACTGGTCCAAGCACCTCCACTAAAAGAGCTTGTTTGATCCACTGACAGGCTCAGAGTGTTATTCTAAGTGTGTGACAGCATCATGGAAAGGATCCCTACAGAGAGAGACCTGGAAGATCCTTTTGGTTTAACCACAAACAGCACACACACCAGACTACATTCACTAAAACAGGGATAGAACGCATGTGTTGCAGGTCTACTGCTGCCTCAGCTGGTTAGTCTGTTTGTGTTTTTGTGTGTTACACAAATATTGTGTTGGATCTGAACTCACCCTTTAAAACACTAAAGTAACACAATAACACAAACACACTACCTGATGGAGGCAGCAGCAGAGCAGCAGCTCCTGTGTCCTGTTCTCTAAAATCCCTGTTTTAGTGAATGTAGTCTGGTGTGTGTGCTGTTTGTGGTTAAACCAAAAGGATCTTCCAGGTCTCTCTCTGTAGGGATCCTTTCCATGATGCTGTCACACACTTAGAATAACAACTGGCTGAGGTGATCTACTGGACCAGTTCCAACACTTTTACTACCTACCAGCCATCCAGACACCAGGATGTGGACAGAGAGGACCCAGGGGTAGAAACGGTGGAATTGTCCTTTAAAGACGACCAAAACACGAGCAGCTGAACAGACGTCATGATCGACTGCTTAACACAGAACAGGTGGACCAGAGAGTCTGAGGGATCAAGTCCTCAGCCTGCCGGGAGACCTCTGCTGTGGTCTGACCGTCCTCTCCCAGCCCACACACACACAGTAACACACACACACACACACACAGTAACACACACACACACACACACACACACAGACCACCAGCCCAGCTAATTGGAGATGTTGTATCACCTCCCTCGTGTCTTTTGCTCTTTCTGTTTCTTTCACAGTCGCACATTCACACACACCTACACACTCACTCACACACACACACACACACACACACACACACACACACACACCTACACACTCACTCACACACACACACACCTACACACTCTCACACACACACACACACACACCTACACACTCACACACACACCTACACACTCTCACACACACTAACACACACACACTCACACACACACCTACACACTCACACACACACACACACACCTACACACTAACACACACACACTCACACACAGCAACCCAGTGGGAATTGGCAGCTTGGAGCGAATTGAGAGAGAAGGCAGAAAGTCATTACTTCTCTCACTGGATTTTGTGTGTGTGTGTGTGTGTGTGTGTGTGTGTTAGTGTGTGTGTGTGTGTAATCCCGCCATCAGTATGCCAGTCATGCTTTGCAACACTGGGAAGGAAATTGAAGAGAGAGAGAGAGAAAGAGAGGAGGGGAGAATAAGAGGAGGGGGGAGGCGACGGTCCAACATGGAGCTCTTTTGATTACAGATGGTAAATGTGCCTTCAGTCACCTCCTCCTCCTCCTCCTCCTCCTCTTCATCATCTCCTCGCTCCCTCTCACTCGAGGGATTTGCGGTGGACGTGAGAAGAATCCCTGAGGTGTGTGTGCCGTACTGTATTTGGTGTGTGTGTGTTTTACAGCAGTGAGCTGAGGGGTTTGGGTCGCGGAGGTCGTCTGCAACAAGTTTAAAGTGAACACGCTCTTCCTGAAGCAGCCGTGGCGCGCTTTCATCACTTCCTGTCACTCAGGGCTTGCTCCGCTCGGCCTCATGAGCAACAGTCGAGGTTGTTTCCACGATGAAGGTGATGCAGTGAGGTCGGGCTGATCACATCCTCTGACATGTTGATTAAATGGTAATCTATCAGTTTAAGATCACCTGATCGACAGTCAGCTAGAGAGAGGACGTCTCACTCTGCCACTGTTGTCTGTCGACTCTGATTGAACACTGGTGTCACAGAGTGATGCTTCTTCCCTCACAGATGATCTTTGGTTGAGTTCAGACACACGGACAGACTGAGCTTCATCTGGTTCTGTCGTCAAGTCACTCAAAGACCGACCGCTGTTGGTCATGTTAAAGGAGAAGTTCAGCATTTTTAGACCTGTTTGTACGTCTAAACAACCAAAAAACATCCTGTGAGGAACCTCAAGCTCTGTCTGTCTGTCTGACAGCATTGATCCAGTAGATCACCTCAGCCAGCAGCCACCAAACGGGCTGCAATGGCTGCAACATGATCCTTTGGGACAACTGCACCTGATCACAGTAGGTCCACTAAAAGAGCTTGTTTGATCCACTGACAGGCTCAGAGTGTTATTCTAAGTGTGTGACAGCATCATGGAAAGGATCCCTACAGAGAGAGACCTGGAAGATCCTTTTGGTTTAACCACAAACAGCACACACACCAGACTACATTCACTAAAACAGGGATTTTAGAGAACAGCACACAGGAGTTACAGGCCTACTGCTGCCTTGATTGGTTAGTTTGTTTGTGTTATTGTGTGACTTTGGTGTTTTGAAGGGTCAGTTTGGATACAACACAATTTTTGTGCAACTCACAATAAACACCAACAAACTCACCCATCAGACCACCAACTCCCTCATTGTGTGAGGTAAAAGTACTGCTTTTGTGAATGTAGTCTGGTGTCTGTGAAGAGAGCGACATGACGGCTGTTTGTTGTTTCTGTAGCTGCGATCACATGACCACAAAGAAGTCAGACAGGAAGTCTGACTCACACCAACTCCAGTCCCGTCCACACAGAGGTTGCACATCATCGCCATAACGACTGAGTCGGCTTCACTGTTTTACACAAAAGCATCGGTGTCACTTTTCACGCAGACGTTAATGCAGCTCTGGAGCAACGACGACTTTAAGAACGTTTCATAGAATAACGATGCTGAAAGAGGGAGCATGACAGAGGCTTCTGTCGGCGCTGGTGTCCCTCCCCAGGGGAGGCGACTAAAGGGTGAGACTGCGTTCAGCCGACATCCTCCGACCCAACTGGAGACGTTTGATGTTTGTAGATTTGAACTGAAGATACGAGAGCTGCTGCTGATGTTCACACACACACACACACACACACACACACACACACACACACACACACACACACACACACACACACACACACACACACACACACACACACACACACACACACAGATACCATTTTAGGAGGGGGGGGGGCAGTGACGTGATCAGTGTTGACTGTGTGTGTGTGTGTGTTTTCCATCAGTCCCCCAATTCTCATTTCATGCTCCAGTGAAGGCTTGTGAGGCCTCGTTGTTTCTCCTCAGTCAGACCTGCTGTCGTATCACTGACTCGTCTTTGTTTCTGCTCTGACGACACAAATTCATTTCTGAACGTGGTGAAATTCTTCTTTTTACTCTTTTTGTGAGCAGAACAGGAAGCAGCGGACGTCTACCTGGATACGCCGACACCCCCCACCTTTACTTTACGGTTACTTCCTGTTTGTGACCCGTATACAGATTCATTCCTGCTGTTCTACCTGCACACATCACACTATACATGCATATTTATCTTACTGCCCGTTTCCAAGCCTGTTTTATCATCACAGCAGCATATAGATATCTGTCTAACCCTCACAGAGCATTTATACAGTCCATGTCTCAGAGTGAAGCCGTCGTTGGCAGTGAAATTCCTAAATCAGTTTCCCAAAAACAAAACTGACAAGTAAAAATGAGAATCTAACTTGTGAACGTGACGAAATCTGAACCTAAAATTTAAACCAGCATTAAAACTCCAAACTCAGAAACCAGCAGCAGAGTTTCATTAATCTGACTTTAAACACAAACCTCAGAAAAGACTGTTCAACCTACAGCAATGCATCATGGGATATAAGAGATAAAACAACACAGTTCAGGATCTAGACAACGCTTCTGGCTTTTCGGTGACTAACTGACAAATGCTGTCAGACACTTGGAATAACTTTATACCTTCCAGTCATCTCAAACGGGGCCCAGGGTTAAAAATAAAGGTTCTCCTTGGAGACCAGAACACATTAGTGCTCCTGCATGAAGCCCAGCAGCTTCAGAAACTGACTCCACCTGTCAAAACCAGGATGATGTTTGATTTGGTCAATATCACCGAGCTCTGCAGAGACACACGCCGCCACCAATCATCGGCGCTGGCACTTGTATCAGGTGTGTGTGTGTTCGCGCTCGGTGAGGTGAGACGGTGAGAGCAGGTGGAGTATTTTGGGACGGTGTCGGTCTCCGGTAACCGTCGTCTCCACCGCCAACAGGTTTCCCTCGCGGGACGCTAAAGTCCTCGGTGACCTTCATCTGAAACGCGCTGCTCTTCCTCCCGCCGACCGTCTTCGCCCTGTTCTGTCAGCCTGAATCACTCTGATCTGTTTCTACTCAGCATGTCAGAGCTAATGGAGGCCTGCGGACACACACACACACACACACACACACACACACACACACACACACTGACCTAATCAGTACCTCTCCTGGAGACAGCGCTGGAGAGTTTAATTCTCTTTCTCGCTCTTTGTGTGTGTTTCCATCCGGTGGGGCATCATGAGATCATGTCTGACTGCTGCTGTTTTATTCAGCAGTTCTCCCACTGAACTCTCACCAACACCGGCCCGTAGACACACACACAACATTTCGTTTCCACCAAGCTAATCTCTGAACCTCGACAGGCACATCAGAGCACACGCTGGACGAGGAGACGCCGAGCGGAGGAAGTAAATGAATTCCCAGGTTCTTCCTCCAAGTTGAAAAGGACATCAGTCAAAACAAGTTTACTAATTTATGCAGTATTCCCCACATGGAACGGGGTAAGAAATGGAGGACAAACGGCAAGTTTGGATGAGATGATGGATGGAGGGATGAGCGTAACAGACTGTAAACTCTACAGAGACGCAGAGGAAGAAGCAGCTTCATGACACTGAGCTGATCTGAGGCTCTGCTTTAAAGGAGAACTTCACTGTTTTTAAACCAGAGCCCCATCTGTACATATGTTTTGTTGTCTGAGTGACTGGTAGGTAGTAAAAGTGTTGGAACTGGTCCAGTAGATCACCTCAGCCAGCAGACACCAAACGGGCTGCAATGGCTGCAACGTGATCCTTTGGGACAACTGCACCTGATCACAGTAGGTCCACTAAAAGAGCTTGTTTGATCCACTGACAGGCTCAGAGTGTTATTCTAAGTGTGTGACAGCATCATGGAAAGGATCCCTACAGAGAGAGACCTGGAAGATCCTTTTGGTTTAACCACAAACAGCACACACACCAGACTACATTCACTAAAACAGGGATTTTAGAGAACAGGACACAGGAGCTGCTGCTCTGCTGCTGCCTCAAATGATGAGTTTGTTTCTGTTAATGTGTGACTTTGGTGTTTTAAAGAATTAGTTTAGATCTGAACTAATGTGCTAAAACAACAAAGTCACAGCAACTAGACCAGCAGCTCCTGTGTCCTGTTCTCTAAAATCCCTGTTTTAGTGAATGTAGTCTGGTGTGTGTGCTGTTTGTGGTTAAACCAAAAGGATCTTCCAGGTCTCTCTCTGTAGGGATCCTTTCCATGATGCTGTCACACACTTAGAATAACACTCTGAGCCTGTCAGTGGATCAAACAAGCTCTTTTAGTGGACCTACTGTGATCAGGTGCAGTTGTCCCAAAGGATCACGTTGCAGCCATTGCAGCCCGTTTGGTGGCTGCTGGCTGAGGTGATCTACTGGACCAGTTCCAACACTTTTACTACCTACCAGTCACTCAGACACCAGGATGTGGACAGAGAGATGAAGACTGATGAAGTGGATTATCAGTTTGCCTTCTCTTATTGCTTTGCTATGAAGGTGAACAGTCTCAGTGTCTTCAGGTTACAGCTCCACACTGCCTGTCTGTTGACTTTGGGTTTCTAGAGAACAGGATTAGAGGGTTTTCTCTGGAAAAAGAGCAGATATTGCTGCGATGGAGAACCAGAGTGTAATAAAGTGGCTGTTCCCCCGCTGCTGGAGTGAAATAACTCCTCACAGCCTGCAGTTGGTGTGGCTGCGGTGCTGCTGCAGAGGCTGCCGCTGTTTAAAAGTGCTCTATAAAGAATTTAGATTCATTAAAACTAAAACCTCTCTCTCTCTCTGCCTGCCTCCATCCTTCTCTCTCCGAATCCCTGTGAAGGTCAGTCGCTCCAAAGCAGCGGTCTATAATGATTACCAATTTCATCAATTCTGCTACAGCGGGGGGAGGACGGGGGAGGACGGGGGAGGGGGGGAAGGGCTTTATCATGTAACAGCACAAGGAGGGCGAGCGCCAATCAGAGCCGGTGTACGATAAATAAAACAGCAGCTAACTGACCTTCTGTCCCACTGAAACAAAGTGAAAAGGACAATTAAAGTGCAGAAGATTTATGAGGTGATTCATGAGTCACAGCCTGAGGGGATGTTAGCGCCCCCCGCAGGCCGCAGCGCTCACTGCAGACACTACATGGGTTCATCCTCAGAGGAATGAATCTGAATTTATTTGAATGAATTTAATTAATGGTTTATGGAATTCCAGGTTTTTAGCTTCGGGTGGACAGATTTTAGGGACATGAAGCATTTGAAGACGGCAAAAACAAGCAGTAAATATTTCTGCTGCAGATGAGACTCAAGGCCAAGTGATCTGCTGCTCAAGACAACGAAGAAAAGCTCAAATTAGTCGTGTTGAGAAATATTTTGTTCATGTTTCTAAGTGCAGAATTGTTTTGTGTCTTATATCTTTTATTTATCACAGTTTCATCGTCATTGTTATTGACTTCCATTACCTTTTAGCGTTGTTTGGACTGATTTTAAGGACATGAAGTATTTGAGGATGACACCAATGAAAATGGGACCCGACACGATAACAGAGCTCATTATTCACTTCTGTCCTCCAGGTCCTCGACCTGCATCCCTCCTCTGTGGGCCCCTAAAGCCTAAATCCCACCAGGAGCGTCTGCGTTATGTTCTGGGCGCCGGAGCTGATGGCGTCCGCTCTAATTAACCCTTCAGACCTCAGCAGAAGCGTCTCAGTGCTCCGCTAAAGATTCACTCCTGGTCTGTTTCTGACGGACGCATCAAGCAGCTCAGAGCAGAGGAGGCAGCAGGAAGTCAGACAGACAAACAGCAAAGAGAATCCACTCAGTTTTCAAAATAAAAGCCCAGCAGCACATCAGTATTATTCACTAATGGGGGGGCACCAGGCCAGACGTCAGCCGCTCAGAGGGTTTTTAACACCATGGAC
The DNA here is from genome assembly GCF_042242105.1 of Pempheris klunzingeri. NCBI lineage: Eukaryota > Metazoa > Chordata > Actinopteri > Acropomatiformes > Pempheridae > Pempheris > Pempheris klunzingeri. The sequence goes on along the minus strand of NC_092022.1, from coordinate 26,344,982 downwards.
GAGAAATACATCCAAGAAACACATTTAAAGCAGCAGAAGAAGAAACGCGGCCTGTTTGATCCCGTTAGAAACACATTTAAAGCAGCAGAAGAAGAAACGAGGCCTGTTTGATCCCGTTAGAGACACATTTAAAGCAGCAGAAGAAGAAGAAACGAGGCCTGTTTGATCCTGTTAGAAACACATTTAAAGCAGCAGAAGAAGAAACGAGGCCTGTTTGATCCCGTTAGAAACACATTTAAAGCAGCAGAAGAAGAAACGCGGCCCGTTGAAGCTCCATCAGCTTAAGGACCAAACCAGCTGAACCTGAGCAGGAAGATCAGCAGGAGAAACTGTGAAACCAGCCGGTGGGATTTTGGGGTAATCTGACTCTCTTTGTTCTTAACAATGGCGGCCACCATCAGCAGAGAGAATGGGAATGCATTGAATTGCTATTGCTGAAAAACGCTGGTGATAAATGGCGAGTGCTGGCGTCCGCTGGGGACTGGGGGGGGGGGGGGGGGGGGGGGGGGAGACTTCCTCCATGCTTTTATTGTTCCAGGTTGATTTTCTCTGTTAACTTTGTCCTCTTGCCGTCCAGCTCACAGCTAAAAGGTCTTTTTGCTTGTTAAGGCGGTCTGAAGCCTGCAGACGCTACTCAGGGCTGAAACAGTTCCTCGGCCTGCTCTGCATGTCTTTACTCTTATTTACAGGTAATGTGCTAAAACATGCCTGAATGAAACATTAACATTTAAGTGTTAAATGGATCGAGGCTCTGAGGAGGTTTCACACGCTGTGAAGGTACACAAATAAAAACAGACACGTCTGATACCAAACCTGCTGAGACGGAGTCTATTAATGGTTTTTTAAACATGGGGGTACTTAGCACCAAGCTGCTGGTTCAGCAAATGCAAAACCTCCAATAACTCTCCAAAACTCTCCAGGGGCAGAAAATATAAGATAAAAATCAGTTTCTGTTTTCAGTCAGATTTAGTAAAATCTACCATCACACACACACACACACACACACACACAGTCACAGTCACAAAGTGACACCAAATACATAAACAAGCAGCAGGAACAGTGAAAGCTGAATTGCGAGACAAGTAACCGAACCTTAACTAAGAGCTGTCTCCACACTGCAAAAAGAAATTATTTCTTCCATGTGCAATAATCTGTCTCACCCAGTGCAATATATAGAAATGTGATACACAGGCGTCACACAAAGCCTTTTTATATAGACTGTGTATATTATTATATTCCTTTTATTATATTTTTATTGTTCTATTCTTATTTTATTTTTGGAAAAAAAAAAAAAAATGTTATGCACCAAAGTGGAGCAGCGCCCCTGATTTCATTGTACCGCAGTGACGATAAAGGCTATTCTGTTCTATCCTATTCTGTTCTATTCTGTTCTATTCTATCCTATTCTGTTCTATTCTATCCTATTCTGTTCTATTCTATCCTATTCTGTTCTATTCTATTCTAACTTTAATCTAAACCTCAGACTAAGTCTTCAGCCTAACATGCAATGGAGTAGTTCTGTCCCCTAAAGTGACTGAGCGGACAGATTAATACCTCAGAACATGAGTAATGTATGTCCACACACACACACACACACACACACACACACACACACACACACACACACACACACACACACACACACACACACACACACACACACTCTTCGGACGAGCAGAAATAATACAACACATTATAAATTAATGCTGAGTGGAATCTAAGCAGCTCTACAGCTCCAACACACACACACACACACACACAGTCAACACTCATCTACACACACACACACACACACACACACACACACACAGTCAACACTCATCTACACACACACACACACACACACAGTACACTGCCTGAGTGATTGTGTGTAAAATGCCTCCATAGAAGAGAAGAGTCCCTGCTGTTCTTTACATCTCTACATGTGACCCTGCTGACCTCACACACACACACAGTAACACACAGTAACACACACACACAGTAACACACACACACACACACACACACACACACACACACACACAGTAACACACACACACACACACACACACACACACACACACACACACGCCTTCTAAATGAATCAGAAGGACAAAGAGAGGAACAAAGAGAGAAGAAAAGAAAAGAGCAACAATGTGAGAAAAAATAGACGTGACAAAAACAGAGTGTGTGTGTGTGTGTGTGTGTGTGTGTGTGTGTGTGTGTGTGTGTGTGTGTGTGTGTGTGTGTGTGTGTGTAGCAGTGAGATCAAAGGTCACCAGGTGTGCGTTGCCATGGTATCGACCTAGTGCCGGTCCAGATCAGCTGACCGGGTGGTGGTGATGTCGTCATGTTTTGCTCAGCTGGTAAAAGCCACATGAAGCTGACAGCTACTGTCCCAGGTTTGGTTTTATTATCAGTGTGTTTCAGTAAAAAAGAGTTTAAACATGTTTTTTTACAACTTTTAACATAAGATATTCCTTTATTAGTCCTTTATTAGTATTATTTACATTTTGAAGTCTATTTCATTTATGTTTAGGGGTTGTTTCTTTTAGGTTTTTCTAAAAAACTGGTGAATTTAATATTGAAATGTTTAAGAGTAGGACTGGAGTAAGACGCTCAGGGATGGACAGAACACCACCAGCATGGAGACGTCATAAGCTGATGTGAACAGACGCAGACATGAAGACGACGAGGTCGTTATATTAACGGTATTTCAGATCTATATTTTGTCAATACTGTGTGTTTACTTTTCAGGGTGGATGAGTTCATAATCAATAGTAATAAATACAGAAATAGAATGTGTTTCACCAAACACGTTCACTGCTTTGAAAACATCTAGTTAATCTTGTTTGTGGAGCGGCGAGCCAGCCGAGGGCGTTTCTGATGAAATATGAAACAACCAGACTGGAAATCCAGAAACGGAGAGAACAGAAGGTCGACAGTGTCATTATCAAGGCTCACACACACACACACACTGTACAGTCACTGCACACACACACACACACACACACACACACACACACACACTGTACAGTCACTGCACACACACACACACACACACACACACACACACACACACTGTACAGTCACTGCGCACACACACACACACACACACACACACACACACACACTGTACAGTCACTGCACACACACACACACACACACACACACACACACTGTACAGTCACTGCACACACACACACACACACTGTACAGTCACTGCACACACACACACACACACACACACACACACACACACACACACACACACACACTGTACAGTCACTGCACACACACACACACACACACACACACACACACACACACTGTACAGTCACTGCACGCGCACACACACACACACACACACACACACACACACACACACACACTGTACAGTCACTGCACACACACTGCACACACACACACACACTCTACAGTCACTGCACACACACACACACACACACACACACACTGTACAGTCACTGCACACGCACACACACACACACACACACACACTCTACTGTCACTGCACACGCACACACACTGTACAGTCACTGCACACGCACACGCACACACACTGTACAGTCACTGCACACGCACACACGCACACTGTACAGTCACTGCACACACACACACACACACACTGTACAGTCACTGCACACGCACACGCACACACACACACACACTGTACAGTCACTGCACACACACACACACACACACACTGTACAGTCACTGCACACGCACACACACACACACACACTGTACAGTCACTGCACACGCACACACACACACACACACACACACACACACACACTCTACAGTCACTGCACACACACACACACACACACACACACACACACACACACACACACACACTGTACAGTCACTGCACACACACACACACACACACACACACACACACACACTGTGCTGCCTGTTCTGCTCCACTTTTAATTGTTGAACAAACTAAAGATGGAAGAAGCTGAACTTTCTGCAGACGTTCATCAGTTAGTGGAGGGAAAACCCCACGACACACACACACACACACACACACACACACACACACACACTCTACAGTCACTGCACACACACACACACACACACACCCTCTGTCATGTACTGACACACTCAGACGTCCATAGGAAACCATCAATAAGCACGGTTACAGACCATAATAATAACATCCTTCAGTGAGGATTCAGTGATCTGAGGCGTTCATGGACCCGTTTCACTTTTTAGAGAAACCAGTACTACACAGAAATCCAGGACGGCGTTACTGATATTAGTCTGTTAGAGAAGCTAATCTTAGCCTATTGGAGAGGCCGACACTGATGTTAACAGGTTGAAGAAGCTAACACTGACGTTACCTTGACGGAGAAGCTAACAGACGTTAGCCTGTTGGAGAAGCTAACAGACGTTAATCTGTTGGAGAAGCTAACAGACGTTAATCTGTTGGAGAAGCTAACAGACGTTAGCCTGTTGGAGAAGCTAACAGACGGTAATCTGTTGGAGAAGCTAACAGACGTTAGCCTGTTGGAAAAGCTAACAGACGGTAATCTGTTGGAGAAGCTAACAGACGTTAGCCTGTTGGAGAAGCTAACAGACGTTAATCTGTTGGAGAAGCTAACAGACGTTAATCTGTTGGAGAAGCTAACAGACGTTAGCCTGTTGGAGAAGCTAACAGACGGTAATCTGTTGGAGAAGCTAACAGACGTTAGCCTGTTGGAAAAGCTAACAGACGGTAATCTGTTGGAGAAGCTAACAGACGTTAGCCTGTTGGAGAAGCTAACAGACGGTAATCTGTTGGAGAAGCTAACAGACGGTAATCTGTTGGAGAAGCTAACAGACGTTAGCCTGTTGGAGAAGCTAACAGACGTTAGCCTGTTGCCTCTAAAAGGACGCCATCGCTAATGTCTCAGCTCATCATCATCTGAGTTTACACTCCACACTGTAAAGTCTGCTCTCAAATATTTTGCTGTTAATTATAATTGTACTTTAATAACTTCTGGCGGCTGTTTTGTGATTTGCTTCCTTCTGCAGCGTCACATGATCCAGTTCTTTATAATTCATAAAAGGTTTGTTAGACAAGCTACATGTTCAAAGTCCACTGAACAATCTGCGTCTTTACTCTATGAACTTAACCTGCTGAGCATTTGTCTCTAAATCTACACTACACTGCCCACAGGGGGCAGCACTTCACTAAATATGTAAATATACAACTACGACTTAGACCTCACTACCTGTGTTTAAAAGACAATTAAAAAGCTATAATAAGCGCCTGGATGGAAAGAATTAAGACAAGTGATAGATATAGTGAACCTGTGTGTCCTCTCCTGTATTCTTGGTGGTTTTATTTGAGTTCTTACTTTGCTTCCACTATGTTTCTGCTGCTTTTGACATTTCTGTGTTTTCTTTTCGTTTTTCTTACGTTAACTTTTGAAGTTCACCTGCACGTCCACTTTAAAAACTCAAAAAGCTATTACCTGTGTTCCAAATGTCTTTTTTTATTTATGCAAATAAAATAAAATCAAATAAGGACTTTGACGGGAGAGAGTGTGTGTGTGTTAATATTTAAAGAGTCAGGGTCAGTGAATGTTTACATTCCAGCGGTTGCAAAGTAGCCGTCAGCCTAATTTACCCTGCAGAGTGTGTGTGTGTGTGTGTGTGTGTGAGTGTGTGTGAGAGATAGATGGTGGGAACCCAGTGACCAAATCGTAATAGTTGCTGTCAACAGAGTTCCCGCCAACACCAACCACTTGGCCCTCACACACACACGAAGGGTTTTTAGTGTATTTCTGCTGCTCTGAGTCAGAAAAGTGTTGTGAGTGAATCTCGGTCGTCTTCACGGTACTTTAGGTGTGTGATTCACTTCCTACAACTGTTCAAAGTGGAAAACTTTTAAACCCTCTGCTCCCTAAACGCTGCTGCTTCTTCTTCTGGTGACGTCATTTCTTGGAGGACCTTCTTCTTCTTCATGTCCCTAAAATGTGTCCAACCTCAGCTAGAAGGTTCCAGAAGTCAGTGAAGCAGAATGAGTGAGAAAAGACTTCAGACATGTTGTTCATCAGAGGAGACTAAAGAAAGACAGAGAACATGTTGATCCAGAACAACAGTGGATCTAAAGATCTGTGAACCTCCAGAGGAGATCTGAACTGTTTCAGGTTTTACTTTCTGAGCGACGGAGATTTGATAGAACAGAAAGATTTCAGAGCCTCCATTGGTGTTTCTGCTTACTGTCCTCATGGAGGCTCCATAGACCTCCACTACACACTAACACACTGACTAACTAACACACACACACTATAGACCTCCACTACACACTGACACACTGACTAACTAGCACACACACACTATAGACCTCCACTACACACTAACACACTGACTAACTAGCACACACACACTATAGACCTCCACTACACACTGACACACTGACTAACTAGCACACACACACACACACTATAGACCTCCACTACACACTAACACACTGACTAACTAACACACACACACTATAGACCTCCACTACACACTAACACACTGACTAACCAGCACACACACACTATAGACCTCCACTACACACTAACACACTGACTAACTAGCACACACACACACTATAGACCTCCACTACACACTGACACACTGACTAACTAGCACACACACACACACACTATAGACCTCCACTACACACTAACACACTGACTAACTAACACACACACACACTATAGACCTCCACTACACACTAACACACTGACTAACTAGCACACACACACACTATAGACCTCCACTACACACTAACACACTGACTAACTAACACACACACACTATAGACCTCCACTACACTTTTAAAAGTAGCGTTTAACATCTAACGCTGTAAAAAGTGTCCTGAATGTTTCAGCTTGATATTTAATTTTTATTTTTGAGTAAACGGAACATGAGTTATTACTTTTGGCACGTTCCACCTGCCGTATGTAGGAAACCTCCACCAGAGGTGTGTGGACCAGGACTGGACAGCAGGTCCTGGGGAGGTCTCATGTTGCCTCCTGGTTCGATGCTAAAACATTAAAATCTGCAAACATGCTGTTGATACCGGCTGCCCCCCCCAGGACCGGCTGCCCTCCCCAGGACCGGCTGCCCCCCCCAGGACCGGCTGCCCTCCCCAGGACCGGCTGCCCTCCCCAGGACCGGCTGCCCTCCCCAGGACCGGCTGCCGGGGATCAAAACCAAACTTTGGACCTGAACTTTCACAAGTCTTCCAGCAGCCTGTTTACTGTCGTCCCTGCTCCGTCTGTGTTCCTTCACTTTACGGCCTGGTGTGTGTTTATATTCCCCGTGAAGCCCTTTGTTACGTCGTCGGGGGAAAAAGGAACATAAAGGATTATTATTATAATAAAACAGAGCTGAGTGGAGCAGCTTTCCTCCCTCCCTTCCTTCCCTTCATTCATCTTACTTTTTTCTTTCTTTCCTCCGTGTCCTCCCTCCCTCTCTCTACTGACTGACCTCAGTGTTGCGCAGCTAAAACACACTCCCACGTGTGCTGCAAGCAGGAAGCAATAAACACACACAAACACACACACACACACAAACACACACACACACACACACACACACACACACACACACACACACACACACACACAGTCAAAGCAGCACGTGAAACGCACTGCTGCAAACGAGTGTGACAAGTGTAAGTACAACATGGCCTCAAAACTAATGTGAGGAGCACATCAGCAAAGTGGAGCAACACACACACAGAGACAAAGCTGCTCTGACCACAGAAACTGACACACAGTGAAGTAGAGCAGAACTGAAGAGTCTCTCACACACACACACACACACACATACACACACACACACACACACACACACACACACACAGATCAGTCCATAAATGATGACCTCAGAGCAGCAGCAGCAGAGACGTTCCTGCAAAAGCTTGAAAAAGTGATGAGGAAAGAGAAGAGAGCAGAAACGGTCCTGTACCTCCTGCTGCTGCCGGGTCTCCTCCCTCAGGACCTCCTCGCTGTCAGCAGGTGTTTTCCTCTCTGACCCCCCCTCCCCGAGCAGCAGGAGGAGGAGGAGGAGGAGGAGGAGGAGGAGGATGATGAAGGCTCAGCTCACACAGTCACCTCCTCCATGAAACTGTTGCTGCTCTCAGCTGCAGAACTTGACAACATGCCTTCCTGTCCGTCTGGGGAGGAGGACGGGGAGTTTGTGGACGACGGGGGGAAGAAGAAGAAGAAGAAGAAGAAGAAGTCTTCCTCCGTCTCCTTTTCTTGCTCTGTTCCAGCACTGTGACTTTCTAACACCCCTCCCTCCCTGCCTCCCTCTCTCTCTCCCCCTCTCACTCTCTCTGTCTGTGTCTAACGGCGTCCCAGAGTTCCTCGGTGCAGCCGCCTCCGAGCCGCCGCTGGTAAAGCCATCTGTTGCAACAAGTCTGCCTGCCTGCCTGCCTGCCTCTCCACTTTCACTCTCCCTCCCTCCCTCCTTCCTTCTCTCTCTCCCCCTCACTCTCTATCTCTCCCTCTCTGCCCTGAGCGAGTGAGAGAGGAGAGGGGCGGGGCCTCGACCTCACTGTGAGCCAATGGGGACGCTCGGAAATCCCTCTCCCTGACTGGAAGGGGAGGAGCCACAGCAGAGAGGACAAAATGAAATAAATACAGGACACACACACACACACACACACACACACACACACACACACACACACACACACAGACACACACACAGACACACACACACACAGGGGAGGTGGCCAGAGTATGAAACAGACACACACAACCTCTGCGGCCAAAAATATGTGGACACATAGTTTAGTGTCATTCATTTAAAAGGGATTTTAAAATAAAATCTATTATAAATCTAAATCTAATGTTTAAAAAGGGGGCATATTACCCAAAATGCACCTCTTCACGTCTCCCCGGTACTCCCCGTACAGACCGTCCTCTCTCTCTCCATTTCTGCACTAAATGTGTGTGAAAACGCTCCGGTCAGATTCGGCCCCGCTTGTGATGTCACACGCAGGGATCTGTTGGTCATGTGACCTGTTGTTCGCTGCTCAGGTGAAGACCAGAGGATTCACTTTATTTTGGGTCTGTTGTTCTTTTAGAGACCGTAGAGCCGATGGTGATCAATCAGAGCGGACTGGGCTAAGCGGGAAGCTAAATCGCAGCGCTCAGAGCGGCTAAACAGAGCGGCACGAGTAAAATAATGTGATATTTGATCATAACAGCATGTAAACATGTTCTAGCAGGAGCCCAAATACAAGTATGAACCTAAAAACGAGCAGAATGTATCGTTACTGCTAGCTAATCTATCTGGGCTGAAACCAACTGTTTCAACTGTCTAAATGACAAATGGTGGCACAGCTGACTCAACATGTCGATATTTTTTCCTAATCATTCAATACCCCACCGTTCCCTGGTCGGGAGTCACTGCTCTAGAAAGGTGAAAGCCTGTTAAACTGCTACAGACCTGCACGGTTTGAAGCATTATGGGAGATGTAGGATCCAGAGTTCTGGGCGTTTGATCCAAACTAGTGACTAATAGAAAACTGGTGATAATTGAAGCAACAGAGAACAAAATATCCAGCCGGTCTCACACGAAGTGGAGACTGTGTAAGCTTGCTGATGTTCCTGCATCACGCAGGAAAACAAAAACACATCACAGCAGGGTCTTTCCTATTTTTCCAGAACTCCCAGGGTTAGGATTAATGCACCATAATGGATGTAGAGCTGGGGAACGTAGATACTCTCCCATTTCAACATCGTGTTTTTAAACGACTTCATATCCAAAACAGTTGAGCAAGCATGATGAAAGAAAAACTAAAAACCCTGCACCACTTGCAAGGCTGTCGTGCATATTAAAAACAATAATGTTTATGGACAGTTATTGACTGTCAGGCCCAGATGACGAAGATGAAGTACAGCGGAGCCACTTCAATAATTAGTTTCAGGCAGGGTGGAATTTCCGCTCCCTAATTCATCTGCTGCTGCTGTTTGTGTGTCTTGACATCAGCCTGATGTCTGCTGACAGCTGGCTAGCCTGCATTAGCTATCTGGCTACATGACAGGAGGAGACTGAACAAATTAAAATCTGCACGCTGTTCAGTCAACTCCTGCAACCAAAGACATCTCATCAATACGCACGAAGAGAGGGTGCAGATCAATGATTGCTCTGGTTTTGGTCTCTTTCTCTCTGTCATGTTAAGATTAATACACAGACAGCAAAATAACCAGCAGCAGAATGAGCTCAGACTTACACAAGTGTTCTGCTGGATGGATGGTTGTTTGTTTAAATCAGTGCTACATGTCCAGAGCAACAAAAAAACAACAACCAGAATGCATTGCGGTGCAAACCTCACCAGCTAGCGGTGCTTGGTGGTCTCCTCTTCCTCCACACTGTATTCTGGCTCATAGGAGTCGCCCTAAATATCTGATTCCAGCATTAAAACTATTAGAATTGTTTACTTAAGGCGGCCAGAATGAAAATGTGGACATAAAATCTGTATTTGAACAACAGTGTCTGCCGGTAGACCTGCAGGAACTCTGGGAGCAGCCAAGATGGAGCAAAGGTACGATTTTTAACTTAAACATTGTTCATTTGCATATAATATACATGTTGTAATGTTGCAGAACAGGTCACGCACATGCTCTGTTACAGTAGTTACCACAGCCAAAGTAGTTGGAGTACCGCTAACCAGGACGGGTCAGTAAGAGGCTGTTTAAAGTGTTTAAGTTATCTATAACTAACTAATGAAGCCAGCTCTTATCGTTATGTTGCTTTTTGACTGCGTCTCCAACACATGACACCATGCAAATCATCTAAACATGGCAAAAAAGAATTATGTGGGACTTTGAAATGTTAGATTTAGCTATGAAACTTTTTTTTAAGCATCCAAATATTGATGTTACTGCAACAGTAAGGAAGAAACCGTAGATGAACAGTCGTGTGTCGTCTGCATAAAAGGTGACATTTGATGTTTCCTCCAAAATGCATGTATAAATAAAATCAAACAGGGCCTGGACTGCTTCTAAACACACTAGCAATGAACCCCAAAGTAAATAAAATGCAAAAAAAAAAAATTGTGAACCAGAAACATCAGTATTGGACCTCATTAAAGGGAAATTCTGCGTTTTCTGTGGTTTTCCAATCAGTGTTGAAGTAGTAGTTTGTGCTACATCGACGACGAAAGCTGACTTTTGATGCTCAGTAGCAGTGCCTACACCTCCCAGGATGCTTTGCGCGCAAACTTCTGATGTACAAGCAGCACAAATCCTTCCAGCTGCAGCCTCGGCCTCCCCGATACCCATTTCTCTAATGCTCTAATACATATGGCTGAATATCAGCCATCGCTGTTGGAAACGTAGCTAGTTAGCAACACTAGCGGAGAGACTAAAGAAGTTTTCCTCTAGAGCCACGCCTCCTGTAGTTGCTCCTGGCCTCCAGCTACGTCACTGTACGGCGCTGACAACACTGATCTTGCATCTCTAACTCGGATAAATGGAGATATGGTGGAAATTGAGGTGTCTGAATTGGAGTAAATCCCTGCAGCTCGTCCAACGTCTGCTTGGAAAGAAACCAGAAGAATGGAGGCCGTTAGGACGTGGCCTCACAATCACACACACACACACACACACACACTTTTAGCCTGATAGTTTGAGAGACTCGCAGTAAGAGAAGAAGAGCAGGAGGAAAAGGGTGAAGAGATGGATAGAGCACAGAGAGGGAGGGAGGGAGGGAGGTGGAGGAGGTGGAGTGCACATTGTAATGGAGCTGTTGGCAGAGCTCCTGGCCGTTCATGGGTATTCATGTAGCCGGTGGCTTCAGTTAAATGGAGCGAACAGAGAGGGAGAGAGGAGGGAGACAGGAGAGGGGAGGGTGGACGGGTGCTGAGTTTCAGCTGAACAAGAAGTCTGCTTATGCCCTTTCCAATGAGCACCGTGCAAACACACACAGACAAGTTAAACGGCGAATTTGAATCCATTAAATTAAATTAGATTGTAAATGTGTTTCCAAATGTCACTGAGGTTCAACGAGATTTCAGCAGGTAGAAATTTATGTTGGGGCTGAATAAAACAGAGTCTGTGCTGCTGGATAAAACAGGACCTTTGCTGAAAAGCAGACTGTTGAGATACCGCGAAGACATCACAGGATTAACATCCGACTGTTGGCAGGTCAGCCGTCTGGTCAGACCGCCGACTGCCGTTAATCAACTTAAACTACAGGATCACATTGAGATCCGTCATTACAGACTCCTCTCTACTGAGCACTAACAGGCAGGACTGGGATCAATACACAGTCACAGTGATACACCTGGTTAACAGGTAGAGGCACAAATGTATTTAAGTTGACTGGTTTTAAACCTCAAAACTATCAAATCTGCAGTTTTTGAATGCGAACAGATTAATTCTCCAATTCCAGTGTCTGTAGCTGATATTAGAAACATTTGTAAATGATTGATTATTTATGTTTTAACATGGAAAGTAAACGTGATTCCGTCTAGATGGTCACCGTAGAAAAGGTTCTGGGTTCTGGGATGTGGGTTAGACGCTCCGCTTAGGCTTCAGTTATGGTTGGTGGTAGAAAACTCTGCAAAGAGTCTCAAGACCTGCTGAAAGATCACAAACACCCCCCCCCCCGAAGACGTCTACACCTCTGGATGTCTGCAGGAAGTATCTCAACGTGCTGTCAGAGCACAGACCTCGTGACCTGATGAGCCACCATGAAGCCACACAGAACAACAGCTCTTAGATCATATTCTAGCATTTATTTATAACCGTACTTATTATTTACACATTTTAGAATACATTTCTTTTTTTATACATATGACAACATTTGTGTGTCAGCTGCATGTGTGTGTGAATGTTGGATGTGTGTGTTTTGAATATCGTAACACACACACACACACACACTTGAAAAGTATATGCAAGGCAGAGATTATTAAAGAATCTATGGTTTCCATCTATTTGAGTTCTTCTGAAAGCAGCTTTAAATGACGGAGGTGACACGTAGCAGGAAGCAGCTACACTTTGGATCTCTAGTTGTCCAGTTAGCTGGTGACCCGAACAGCTAACGAGCATCGATCAGCAGGTTAAGTAGCTCGCTAGCTGCTATTATCGGTCCTGTTGTGAGTTCATCCACAGATTGAAGCCGACCATGAACCGAGCTGTGGTGTAAGGACGCCCGTTATGTCCATGCACATCACGAGTCACCTGCCTCGCACTGGACGAAAGATTCCTGCTCTCTAGGTCGCTCACTGGCGCAATTACTTGCAGGTTGCTGAAAAAAAAGTTTTGGAAAGTGGAACAAAGTTTTCACGCTTGGCTGAGATGGAAAAGTTGGTTTAGTTGTCTTCATGGAGCGACGAGGAGGCTGTAGCAGAAAGGTTAATACATCGATTTAATGTTTTAGGTTGGACTGGATGCTTTAATTGGCGCCACCTAGTGTTCACCTCAATGACCGACTCCTAATATTTGCACAGTGGTAGTGAATAAAAACAAACAATATTAATTTGCATATTTTTTCTCAATAAAAATCAATTTGTGTCTTAAAACAATCCGAACAAAGACCTGTAACGACACGACCGTCTGATACCGTGAAGACCATCAACGTTTGGTGCTAAGAAGTAATGAAAGGGCTTTAAAAGGTTTAAACTGCTACTCGTCCAGACTAATCCAGGAAAAATAAAAACATTCAAACATTTGGGAGTTGCTGTTACCAGCCTCTTCACAACATCCTAAACTGTGAGCGTCTCTGCAGGCCGTCAGCTGACAAACCTCCAGTAGCACCGACTGTTTCCACCACAAACCTCCTCAGCCGTTTTCTGTAAATAATCTGCCGTTTCATGTCCCTGACAGAGCCGAGAGCCGAGAGCCGAGAGCCTGGCGTGTTTCCACAGCTCAGGGAGCCGCTGAGAGCCTCAACTTCAAAATATTTCAACTTTTAGCATCTCGCTCGAAAATGGATTCAGTCGTCTCAGAGCTTCAGCAGACAGAATCTAACTGCTCCAAGCAGAAAGAAGTAGAGAAGATAACTTTCACCAAACTAAAAATATTAGTTTTATAAACTTATGATACTTCCGACATCTGATTTATGCCAGTAATAAAAACTTTGCCCGCTGAGATTAAAAATGTCTTTGTGAACTTTGACCCTTTCAGCTCGTTTTCACTTGTCAAGTGAAAAAACACTCAGGACTCACACAGGGATCGACTGTACGGCTTTTCTGTTCAGTACATTTTGTTTTAACCAACCAAAATTCAATCAATCAATCAATCAGTCTTTATCTATACAGCACCAGTTCAGAACAGTGTTATCTCAAGACCCTTTCCATAAAGAGCAGCTCTTTAATTCTCCCCTTTAACGGGAAGAACCCTGGAACAGAACCAGGCTCAGAGGTGGGCAGCTTCCTGTCGGGGTCCGTGTTTTAATTAGCATCCCAGCTAACGTGATTTAGGGATGCACATTGCTAACCAAGCCAGCGTGCTAGCTCCACCTTCTGGCTCCAAATAACCAAGATGGCGGCGGCTAAAATGCCCAAAATCAAGGCTACAACACGCCAAACCAGCAGGCGACATTACAGAGGCTACGCTCTAAAGTCTAAACCAGGCCTGGCCAACCCAAGGCTCTTTGCCTCATTTAATTCATAGAGTTTTGTGGACAGCTGCCTGCTTGTACACAGAGTGAGAGCACGACAGCACGTCTAATATCGACGTGAGCCGAGAGCCAATCAGGAAGTGACCTGCGAGTGAACCAATCACCTCGGAGGATGGGGGAGGGGCTATTGTTTCATAGCAACAGCTTGCTACCAAAAAGCGTGGCCAAGTGCAAGTATGGAGATGAACACAGGGCGTTTTGAACAGAGGGGGACTTATGGCAGCACCATTTCACCTCACTCCACGCTAACGTCGACCAGGAGCTCCTGAAAGGTACTGAACTTCGCAAGCAAAAGTTAAAAAGCTTGAAAAGTCAGGCAGAAATGCAGACACAGTTGTTTGTGATGTGACGTGGAACACTGCACGAGCCAAAAAGCCATGTAACGAGGGGGAGTTTATTAAAAAATGCCTGAACGACGTTTTTTTTCTGTGCAGACTTGATTGAACAGAGTTTGTGTGTGTCTCTGTGTGGGTGTGTGTGTGAGGGAGTGTGTCTGTGATTATGTGTGTGTGTCAAGTATTGTGATTTATTATTATTATTTATTCTTTTATTTTCATTCTGCATGTATGTGAGAGTGAAATATAGAGAGAGGGAGACAGGCAGAGAGCAAAAGAGAGGAGAGACGGTGACAGGAGGAGAAACAGGAGCCCGTGGGTTTGATGAGGCTCTTTACAGTAAAGGGTCTAAAGGGTCAGGACCAGAGAAGCCTTTTTATCAGGAGGCCGAACGTCTTCAACAACCTGAACCAAGTCCTAAAAGGTCTTAAAATTTGGTGCTAGAGGAAAAATCATGTGACTCAGGGTCTCTACACAAGTATAGACCTGTGTGTGTGTGTGTGTGTGTGTGTGTGTGTGTGTGTGTGTGTGTGCAGCTCAGACCAACAGGACAGTGGAGGAATGGTACCATCTGGAAATATGCCCAAGTGACTGAACACACACACACACACACACTGAGCCCCTCTGGGTCTTTGAGCAGTAAAGCATCCTGGGAAAGAAGTTGCCCAGCTGCTGCAGCCTGGAGGCGTTTACACAGAGAGAGAGAGAGAGAGAGAGAGAGAGAGAGAGAGAGAGAGAGACATTAAATCAATGACAGACTTGGTTATTTACTCAGCCGTCTGTTTTCTGTACAACTCAGCTGCTCGACGGTAAACTGCAGTGATTCCTGACTGTAGCACAGTAACGACTCTGTGAGAGCAGATAAACAGACAAATGGATGAAGAGGGGAAAACACACACCTGTACTGGACCCGGTCCTTTAAAAACCACTTTGTCTTTATCAGGTCCATCGGTCCAATCTACTGCAGCAGCTGTGTGGGATCAGATATCTGTGCACACATCATGATGTCCAGTGTGTCACAAAGGTGATGGTGATGTTTAAGCTAAAGGTGGAGCTGCGTTTGACTATTATATTACAACAGAACATCTCATTACTCTACACGTCCACACGATGCATTCAGGGACCCAAACGCTGGGGGAAGTACTTCAGGATAAAAAGCCAGCAGCTGATTCTGAACAAATGAGACACACACATTGAAAAAATAAAAAATGGCGGCTCCGGTGTCACTTCCTGCTTTAACCTGTGACGTGTCGTGATGTTTAACCACCGGGCCTGTTCCAGCATCAGACGGGGACCTTCAGCCTCGTCGCTCGGCCCCGTTGTGGATATATTTGTGCAGGTATGTGGACAATGCTGCTCACAGAACAGCTGCTTGTGTGTGTACATGTAGGCGATGTGTTCATGTTTAACGGGGCGGCCCCTTGTAAAACACTGTGGGAATATTAGAGCGATCCTACAGGCAGCAGCAGTGCGTCTCCACCACGACCACATGTTGCTACTCGTCACTTTGAAGGTTGCATAGTGCAGCGTTTATAGTTATAGTTATAGAGAATATTATAGTTCCAGTGGAGTGAGAGAAAAAGATTCGTCAGCACTCGGCCCAGTTAGCGGCCGTTCAGATGATGCATTTAAAAACACGGGGAAAACACCAGCCGTGCTACCGTCACACCTGCTATTAGTGAGAAAACCAAAACTAGATGCTGTAATGTGACGTTAGAACAAAGTACATTTACTGGCTAGTACGACCGTTAACACCAGTTTCCTGTGTTGGTGTCAGAACAGCCAGATCCCGACGGATCAGCCGGATGTTGTGACCTCCTCAGACGTTACATGGAGCTGATTGGTTCATTCTTGTCACATGACCAGAAGGGTGCTTGCCGCACTGTTTTTTGTAGACAGAATTGTAAAGAGGAGATCACAGCGTTGGTTACGGTTAGAGAAAGTGGTGATTATGGTAGAATCTCTTTACAGTATTTTACCAAACACCTCAACCCTCTGAACGCTGCTGCTTCTTCTTCTGGTGACGTCATTTCTTGGAGGACCTTCTTCTTCTTCATGTCCCTAAAATGTGTCCAACCTCAGCTAAAAGGTTCCAGAAGTCAGTGAAGCAGAATGAGTGAGAAAAGACTTCAGACATGTTGTTCATCAGAGGAGACTAAAGAAAGACAGAGAACATGTTGTAGTTCTGAGCAGAGTGCGACACACTGCGTTCAGTGTGTTTGGTGATTTTTGGAGTTTGTCTGGAATTAAAGTGTCCTCCAGAGGATGAACAATGACCATTCAGCATGTTCTTCCTGCATGACAGCACAAACTGAGAGCTACCACCTAGCTTAAACAGAATAAATCACAGAACAGGTCCAGATCCGATACCTCAGCTTTTCAGATTAGTCAGAAAACACAATTTGGACATAAATCCTGTTTACTGCGGAGTGTTGATTTTCTCTTTAGGCTCCCAGCGGGCCCTGAACCTGTCAATAGCATCGACAAAGAGACAAATGGCCCTGCACTCCGGACTCCAGCAGTACTGCAGAGTCTGTTAAAATCACTGCCGTCTGCTTCAGTCCTCTCAGCTCCTGAATCGGGTTTATCAGCAGAGCTTTGTGTTGTTTATACTGCTGGCAGGTACAGCGTTGCACTGGAGGCTGCAGAGACATCCTGAGGGGAAGTATGAACATAAGCACCGACTGTCTGTGTAAATAAACCCAAACGGACCTGCACAGAAAAGAGGGTTTAAATCATGCTTGTTATTCAAGCAGCGATCAACACACAGTTGTTAAACCTGGGCCTTATTTTGGTGTTTAGAGGGGTTCTTTTCAGACTCAGCACAATAAAACAAACTAATTGAGTGCTGCAACGTGATCCTTTGGGACAACTGCACCTGATCACAGTAGGTCCACTAAAAGAGCTTGTTTGATCCACTGACAGGCTCAGAGTGTTATTCTAAGTGTGTGACAGCATCATGGAAAGGATCCCTACAGAGAGAGACCTGGAAGATCCTTTTGGTTTAACCACAAACAGCCGTTATATCGCTCTCTGCACACACACCAGACTACATTCACTAAAGCAGGGATTTTAGAGAACAGGACACAGGAGCTGCTGCCTCGACTAGTTAGTTTGTTTGTGTTATTGCGCGACTTCAGTGTTTTAAAGGGTGAGTTTGGATCCAACAAAATACTTGTGTAACACACAGAAACTAAACGATCGATGCAACTGCATGCAGGAAACTCCTGTGTCCTGTTCTCTAAAATCCCTGTTTTAGTGAATGTAGTCTGGTGTGTGTGCTGTTTGTGGTTAAACCAAAAGGATCTTCCAGGTCTCTCTCTGTAGGGATCCTTTCCATGATGCTGTCACACACTGAGAATAACACTCTGAGCCTGTCAGTGGATCAAACAAGCTCTTTTAGTTGGTTCCAACACAATATTTGTGTGACCAACAATGGCATCCGATACAAACGCAAAAGGCACCTTGTAGTGTCCATGTGGGACACACTGGCCCCTAATAGTGCCACAACAATAAACGTGTGGATAACGTAGTTTTGGGTAGGTTTAGGCACCAAATCTACCTGGTTAGGTTTCTGAAAAAGTGGTTTGGGTTCAATCAGGCCTCCTGGGTGAATTCTCAAATTCTTGCCCCAACCAGCCCCCCCGGCCTCGTCCCTAAGCGGACTTTCTCTGTCTTCATTTAGCTAAAGGACGTCTTGTGCGTCGGCGGTTGGTGACAAAGCGTTGGCTGACCAGCAGTGGCAGACTGGTTGGACTGTACAGCTCAAACTTGTGGAAGCACAACATAGAGCTGGAAATCATCTATAATATTTAGCAAATATTCAAAAAACGATGTTTCCTTCAGCCGTGGATCAGTGGATCCACACAGCCCTGTTTCTTTTGTCACTTTCAGGGTCTCACATCCATAAAACTGAAGGTCCAGCATGAGAAACATGATTCATCCACAGAGCTTTATGGTGTCAGTTCACTATGAAAAGTGTCGGTTAGCAGCCGTCGTGCTGCAGAGGAGCCGCTGCTGCTGCAACACAATGACAGGAAAATACTGCAGATAGACATCTGAACAGAGTGTGTGTGTGTGTGTGTGTGTGTGTGTGTGTGTGTGTGTGTGTGTGTGACGGTGTGTGTGTGTGTGACGGTATGTGTGTGTGTGTGTGATGGTGATGAATGAGTGTGCTACCCGCCCAGCAGGGTAATTCATTTCTCAACCTGAACAACACTTACTGTCAGGCTGAACAGGATTAATAGTGCACCACACACACACACACACACACACACACACACACACACACACACTCACACACACACACACACACACACACACACACACACACACACGGTCACTTGAGACCAAGATTCCTGTGGTTTTACAGGAAATGATGTCATAAGGCGACATCACCCCGGGAGGACCAATGAGATCATGAGCCGACCTCCTAATTCAAATGTAAATAAAG
Organism: Pempheris klunzingeri; assembly: GCF_042242105.1. Taxonomy (NCBI): domain Eukaryota; kingdom Metazoa; phylum Chordata; class Actinopteri; order Acropomatiformes; family Pempheridae; genus Pempheris; species Pempheris klunzingeri. The sequence continues at coordinate 26,325,563 of NC_092022.1, read as the reverse complement.
ATTTTAATCTGACGACAAGACGCAGAGTCAGAGTCTATTTAAAGGCTCAGTTCACCCAAATTACAACAATACATTTATCATTTCTGTTGTAAATGTTCACTGCATCTACAAATGTACATTTGAACAGTTGGAGCTGACTAACTAACACACACACACACTATAGACCTCCACTACACACTAACACACTGACTAACTAACACACACACACTATAGACCTCCACTACACACTAACACACTGACTAACTAGCACACACACACACTATAGACCTCCACTACACACTAACACACTGACCAACTAGCACACACACACTATAGACCTCCACTACACACTGTTATAGTTTTTATTTATGCACCCACAGACCATCACAGGGTTAAACTTCCTGTGGCCGGCCTCTACCACACGCCCCCTAGAGTTTGGGAGGAACATTACACTCAACACAAATAAACTGCGTAGCTCCTGTAATGTTGGTGATCGACTCTGTTGGACATAAAACTCTTTAAAAAAAAAAAAAAAAAATCTGGTGCAAGAAGCCTGTGGACGTAAAAACTGAAGGACAGACGAACACTACGACTCCCATGGTGCATTTCAGCGATAAACATCCAGTCTCAGTGTCGTCTGGTCCACCGAAGACAAACTGAAGCTTCAGAGTTGCACTTTACAGCAGAACCTGATAAAAACACTAAGATCACCTCACTTTCACAGTAACCATGGCAACACGCTTTGGCTCCCATTTGCAGCAACAAAAGCTTTTTCTGAATTTGAGCCAATTTTTCTTCTCATTTCTTCTTCTTCTTCTTCTTAAATTATCCCAGACGACGCCATGTGGAGTCAGAACCATCCTTGTACTCTCAGATACGACCCGCCTTCCTCATGACTGACAGCCAGTCATCGTGACTGTAGACCTCTAGTTATGCTGCTGTGGCCTTTAGACTGCTGGGGGACGTCCCATGATGCACTGGGCTCCTCTCCATCCTGATGCTTCATGTCTCTTTAATGTCTGTTACTAACTTGGTATCTTCCCGACACTTTTTACTGACATTAGTCCTGATTATTATTCAGATATTAACATGTTTTTCACTGTTACTGTATTGATCAGTATCGGTCACATTGATCAGTATCGGTCATGTTCCTTTATCAGTAATAGTTATTGTTATTGCTGTTTGTGTCCTGATAGAACACCTGATGCTGCTCATGTTGAAGTGCTCGTTATGGTTCAACATTCAAAGGATTGTTATTGTCAATTTTACCGACTGTTCGGCGACAAACAGAAGATCAAAATGCTGTTTCTCTCTCGCCTGAACATAAATAAATAAATAAATAAATACAGAAAGATAAGATATGAAGAATAAATAAGAATCATGGAAAGAGTCTTGAGAAAACACTTGATTACATTTCCAGTTTGTATTTATTTATATTGAACTCATCATTTTAACCATCATCTTTTCCTAAACTGACCCGGTAGTTTTGGTGTCTAAACTTAACCAAACTGATGATAAAAGGAAAGTGGAACATGTAAGTTAACTGAGTCTACTGATAAAGTAATCTAATATGCGTCCGTCTGCTTTTTATCGTCCATCCTTCTTTAAACCTCTTGGACTGACTCACTGCCGTTAGAGAGAAATCACACTCCTCATGTGCCCATCTGCAGGTTTTCTATTCTGAGTCTGTAATGAGTCATGAAGGAGAGAAAACAGCGGCTAAGAAGCTTCGTGTCTCGTCTCCGTGTCAAGCTTTGGTTGTGATCAGCGATCTTAAAACGGAGAGCGACGCACCAGGGAGCGAGGAAAACATGATGCCGAGCAAAGATCTCGTCTCCGCGGTCTGTTTAAGAGATTTATTTACTGCTGGTGCAAATCATAACTGATGCAGTCTGGCAGCTTCCCCCCCACAGGACGTCAAATCACAGGGATTTAACTAAAACTTGTAATTGTTACATGAAAAGGGCTTTTCCCCCCCTGCAGTGGCAGCACATCCACATCTGTGCGTCCACATCTGTGTGTCCACATCTGTGCGTCCACATCTGTGCTCGCTCATGTGACGATGTTGGGAATGTGATTGTTTCATTGGTGCAACATCAGTTAGACAGGAACTAAAAGCACAGACTCCTCCTGCTTCACTAAAGGCGGCGTCTCGTCCATCACTCAGACTGGCGGTTCAGTCCAGTCGGCAGTTTGGAGCGTCCCTGAACAAGACCCTGAACCTCCACTTTCACCGTGAAAGAAGAATCTCCTCCTGCTCAGATTCCGGCTGTGTGAGTGTGGATGTGATGTGAAAGTGCTTCGAGGGATCAGAGAGGTGCTTTGTTTCACCTCAGGTTAGTCACCCCGTATCACTAGACAGTATCGATTATAGATCAGCTTCATCAGCGCAGCGCTTTGGGGACGACGCAGCGTTCAGACTGACTGAACTCCGTCCTGTCGAAGACGGTCGTCTGGTCTGAAATGAGCAGCACAGACAAACAAGTGAAGCAGAGACGTCCTGAAAACTGGAAGAGCTGCTTCTCCTGCTGGAAACCTGTGGACAGGTAACAGGTCACCGTGATGACATCACACAGCAGACGCTCAGACTCAGAGACTCCCTCAGAGGATGCTGTGTTGGTTACACTTTCAAAATAAAGCTTCCTGCTTCGAAACAATGTCTGGTTACACTTTCAAAATAAAGCTTCCTGCTTAGAAGCAATGTCTGGTTACACTTTCAAAATAAAGCTTCCTGCTTCGAAACAATGTCTGGTTACACTTTCAAAATAAAGCTTACCGCTTAGAAACAATGTCCGGTTACACTTTCAAAATAAAGCTTCCTGCTTAGAAACGATGTCCAGCTACACTTTCAAAATAAAGTGTACCGATTCCTGCTTCGAAACAATGTCTGGCAACACTTTCAAAATAAAACTTAACATTTCAGGTGACGGTTGCAATTTTTGTGACGTTCAGGCATCAAAATAACGCGGTTGGGTTCAGGAAGAGATGATGGTTTGTCAGTTATGACAAAAGTGAGGTTGTTTCTCACAGGAAACAAACCCGGTCTCCTGAGTTTGACCCCCCCCCCCCTCCCTGTGCAGAAATACTCCCACTTTGTCGCCACATTTCACATGTGAGTAAAACGACACAGCACAGGTCAGCAGACACGAAATGGTGTGAAGTGAAAAGTGAAAAACAAACATTATGATGAGACATGAAAGTGCTCATGCGTCATTAGGCGAGACGAGCTGAGCCGCTGCACTTCAGCAGTTTAATTACAGAAGGAAAAGTACGGAGGCTCACAGAGTCACGAGGCAGGAAGCCAGTCCAAGGGGGTCAGGTAGTCCACAACAGGCCGGTAACAGGTGCACAGGATCCAGGTGGATTCAGTGGAAGTGTTTGGTGGACGGCTGATGAGGGAACGAGGCACAGGTGAGGAGGAGGGGGGGGGGCAGGTGTGTGGATGGGCGGGGCAGTCAGGTGACGGGGAAAAGGAGGGAAAGTCTGAGGGCATCTGGTGGACAACCGGAGAACGGCAGGTCTGTGGAGACGGAGGAAAAGAAGTCTGGTTTCTCTTCTAGTCCTGTTTGTCGGCACGGCGGCGTCATGAAGACGATGTAGGAAAACACAGAGGTGAATTCTGGGACACGGGGCTGAGCAGGGGGGGCAGCGCTGTCACCTGTTAGCCAACTTTTTCTTTCCTTTCCTTTAATCAGTCGACACACCAACCCCTTAACCAATGCACCCTTCAAACCACCACGCAGTGCTAAGAGTTCATAATAACCCCCCCATTAAAGCCCCTGTTATCTCCCATGGAGCTCTGCGTGGTCAGACAGAGATGTGCTGCAGCCCTGAGTCACCGGCGGGTCCCTGGGGTCCTGCGTGGTGACGTCTCTGCTCTGGAAAAGGTGCTGCCTAAATGAAATGACTCACTTAGTGAAGTTTTAGGATTTTTCCCCCACAGGAGGAAATATACATGGTGGGACAGGAAGTCAGGACACTTTTATGGTGAAGCAGTTTCAAACTCCGGTTTCATCATGTGACTCCATATTGAACCATAACGAGGCAGGCAGAGGGAGCTGAGTGTGTGGAGCTGATAGAGGGAGGACAGTTCACTCTGGTTACACCCTCTGATTTATATACCCGGCCAGAGGGAACCACAACCCCCCCGCAGAGCAGCAGGACGAGTCTGAGGGTCATTTGAAGAATTAATATAAAACAATAACACACTGATTATTGGTGATTTATGTGTGTTTTGGTGTGTAAATATCAGTTTGGAGAGAATGTCGACGCACAAATATGTTCCTGAATGCACCGGCATCTGCTGCTGTCAGATATTAGAGGTGCTCCTGCTGCTTTCACACACACACACACACACACACACACACACACACACACACACACACACACACCAGAGCTCTGTCTCTCTCTCACACACCAATACTGTGACGACCCCCCAACCCGCCCGTCAGGGGAAGCTTGTTTCTATTCAATGAGCTGCAAATTAGACTGACCCTTTCCTACAACCCCCAACCCACACACACACACTCACACACACACACACACACACACACACACACACACACACACACACACACACACACACACACAGAAACACACACACACACTCACACACACACACACAATCCTAGCATGCTCTATGGCCTCTCTCTCCATCCGTCTTGGCTCAGTCGCTCCCTTTTCTTTTCACTTTGCCTCCTCTCTTTAGAGGCCCTGTCATGCCCTGACACACAGAATGGCCATCAGTCAGACCACACACACACACACACACACACACACACACACACACACAGAGAGAGAGAGAGAGAGAGCAGACAGACATGGGAAATGAGGGGGAGAGGGTCATTAACTCTACAAAAGAAGCAGATAAAGCATCTGAATGGTTAAAATAGCTGCTGGATGGATGGATGATGGATTATGGATGGATGGATGATGGATGGATGAGGGATGGATGAGGGATGGATGGATGATGGATGGATGAGGGATGGATGGATGAGGGATGGATGGATGAGGGATGGATGGATGATGGATGGATTATGGATGGATGAGGGATGGATGGATGATGGATGGATTATGGATGGATGAGGGATGGATGGATGATGGATGGATTATGGATGGATGAGGGATGGATGGATGGATTATGGATGGATGATGGATGGATGAGGGATGGATGGATGATGGATTATGGATGGATGGATTATGGATGGATGAGGGATGGATGGATGAGGGATGGATGGATGAGGGATTATGGATGGATGGATGGATTATGGATGGATTATGGATGATGGATGGATGAGGGATGGATGGATGAGGGATGGATGGATGATGGATGGATGAGGGATGGATGGATGAGGGATGGATGGATGATGGATGGATTATGGATGATGGATGGATGAGGGATGGATGGATGATGGATGGATGAGGGATGGATGGATGAGGGATGGATGGATGAGGGATGGATGAGGGATGGATGGATGATGGATTATGGATGGATGGATTATGGATGGATGAGGGATGGATGGATGATGGATGGATGAGGGATGGATGGATGATGGATGGATGAGGGATGGATGGATGATGGATTATGGATGGATGGATTATGGATGGATGAGGGATGGATGGATGAGGGATGGATGGATGATGGATGGATGAGGGATGGATGGATGAGGGATTATGGATGGATGGATGGATTATGGATGGATTATGGATGAGGGATGGATGGATGAGGGATGGATGGATGATGGATGGATGAGGGATGGATGGATGAGGGATGGATGGATGATGGATGGATGAGGGATGGATGGATGAGGGATGGATGGATGAGGGATGGATGATGGATGGATTATGGATGGATGGATGATGGATGGATGGATGATGGATGGATGATGGATGGATTATGGATGGATGGATGATGGATGGATGGATGATGGATGGATGATGGATGGATGGATGATGGATGGATGGATGATGGATGGATGGATGATGGATGGATGGATGATGGATGGATGATGGATGGATTATGGATGGATGGATTGATTATGGATGGATTATGGATGGATGGATGATGGATGGATTATGGATGGATTATGGATGATGGATGGATGATGGATGGATTATGGATGGATGGATGATGGATGGATTATGGATGGATGGATGATGGATGGATTATGGATGGATGGATGATGGATGGATGAGGGATGGATGGATGATGGATGGATTATGGATGGATGGATTGATTATGGATGGATGGATTATGGATGGATGGATGATGGATGAGGGATGGATGGATGATGGATGGATTATGGATGGATGGATGATGGATGGATGGATGATGGATGGATGATGGATGGATGGATGATGGATGGATGAGGGATGGATGAGGGATGGATGGATGATGGATGATGGATGATGGATGATGGATGAAGTGAAGTGAAGATGATGTGCAGATATCTGGATACATGTTTGCTAAAAAAACAGTTTTTCTGATTTCTTCATTCTGTTTTTAGGCTCCAACACGTTTATGTCTTCATTAATCGAAGTGATTTGATTATTGACTCTGCTGGAGTCGTCTGACAGATTTGAGGCTGCTGCACCTGTTGCATGATGGTCCTGATGATGATGATGAGTCATTCCACATTCATTCAGCCTGGTTTTCCTGCCTGTAGCGTAGCAACCGTTGTTAACAGGACTGTTAGGCTAACCGGTCTCGCCATGATGCAAAGACGCACGCCGCGTGAAACACACATTAACGACGCCTCCCACCCACAATCCCTCCTGCTTCCTGCTTCCTGCTTCCTGCTCCAGAGGAAAGCGCTCTGACTCACAGTGTTTCAGAACCACCTGGATTAGAGAAGCGGGCGGCGGGGCGCTAATCTGAGCACGTGGGGGCTGAGACATGAAATACGATCTGGGATGTCACAGATTAATGAGTTTATTGGCTCATCAGAGACAATGAAGAGAAAAAATGTCACTGAAATTCATAAATATTTCTCTTGGTTTGAGGTGAAATGTAGATTATATTAGATATTATTATATATAATATATATAGATTATATTATTATTATTATTATTGTTGGATGTTTGTTAACTAAATTAAGTCCTCGACCAATAAAATCTAGCGTTAAATATTCCAATTACACAGAAAATGAGGATTTTCTAGTAAACTTAGTGTTTGTGGTCAATAGCTTAGAGCCAATCAGCTCTTTGATCGGGTGACAGCCAGGCCTTTTCCCATCATGCCCTGGGGTTTTTACAGATGGTGGAGATCAGCCTCGATCCCGTGAGGTTACCGGACACAAATCTAGCCTGCGTGCTTTGTGATCACCGGTGATTGATTGTGGATCATCTCAATCGGCACTGATTCTGACAGTGTGAGGAGAAATGAGATATTTGATGGAATTTTCTAAAGCACCTTAACTGCCTCCAGGAGCTTCACTGCTGTGACTGTGTGCAGGAAAACGTTCTCTGCAGCTCTTCTGGGGTTTTTTTTTTTTTTATTTGCTCCCAAACTTCCAGCAACAATGATCAGCCCTAGTGTGTGTGTGTGTGTGTGTGTGTGTGTGTGTGTGTGTGCTTTCAAACTTTGCTCTCCAAAGTTGTCTCAAGCAGCTTAAACTTGGAAAACAAAAAGGAGCAACACTGCCGACATCAGCTGGCTCCGAAGCTGTTACTAAGCAACAGCTGACAGGGTTCGGACTGTACGGCTACTGTAGCTAAAACAGGAAACGCTCAGTGTGTGTGTGTGTGTGTGTGTGTGTGTGTGTGTGGTCAGAGATGTCCGTCCTCTGGGGGCCGACAGCATCGCGCCGAGTGCGAGAGTGGAGGGATGTATGTCGGTAACCATGGCAACAGAGAGGTCCAATGTGCGTTTAAATAAATTCATAGCGAGCGTTTAATTAGCCGACAGGCAGGAGCTTCACACACACACACACACACACACACACACACACAGTAGTGGGAGTAGTAGTTGAGTGTGGACTATGGATGGTCTAATGGTTTATCAATACCTCCGGGGAGGGAAACTCTCTCCTCCCTCCACATCTTTTCATCTCCTCTCCTCTCTTATCTCAGCCTCTAATTTCCACCCGTGGATGAAATATTCAGGTCCTTTAGTTCAGCTCCACGCCGTGAAAGTAGTCCGCGACGAGCCAAAGGGCTCCGAGTAGTTTAATATCACGGCTGCAGACGTTTAAGGTTGAGCTCATTTTAACTCCTTTACGTCCTGTTGGGTAGTTTAACCTGCAGCAATGCATCATGGTCTTTAAGATCGTCCTGAACATGTAGTTTGGGTTTATAGACCAAACTGTGATATTTATTATGGCTAACTTAAGCATGAGGTGTTAGATGTCATGACTGGAAGGCGTTCAAGTCGTTTATTTAGCTTCAGAAACAGGAGGATTTATGATAAGTCCTATTTTTCTGTGACAAGTTTATCATTTTAAATAATATTAGCGTATCTATTTTTCTATGCAACCAAATAAGACGGAGCAATAATTCTTTTTGTGTATAAAACCAGAGGAGTCACACTTTCACATCACACATCCAACGTGTCCCAGAGCGCCGTTTACTTCCACTAATGTGTTTGAAGAAATCCAGAATAAAGCAAACGAAAGTGAGCGATCACGTGTTTACTGCACTTTTTATCAGTTTATTCAGTCAGTCTGGACAGAAGTCTGTACATGTTATTAAAACTTGGGATCTAAAGGTTGTATTGTATCTACAGCCTGTAAACATGTAGAGATCTGCTCCGGCTTTAAAGGGTTAAAGATGAACACTTGTGTTTATAAATCAGTAAAAATCTTCTGTTTTATTTGATTATGAGGACGACTGAAACTGAAATAAGCTGAACTCTCCTCCCCCTCTCCTCCTCCCCCTCTCCTCCTCCCCCTCCAGGGGAGGTCAGAGGGTCGACAGGAAGCATCCATCACCCTGCGACTATTCTCTTCGTCACCTCCGATGGCGGGGTGTGTTGTCACGGCGACATTGTTGAGTGACAGGTGGTATCTGTAACTGATGGACACACCGACTGCTGTCACCACTCCACACACACACACACACACACACACACACACACACACACACACACACACACACACACACACACACACACACACACACACACAGCAGCTGAACTGTACTTTTTACTTTGACTTCACTACATTTATTTGACTTTAGTGACTTTACAGATTAAATTTGAACACAGAACAAATGAGGAGTGAATAAAATATGAGGTCTCGTTGATGATCCAAGTGTTTGATCCATCGATTCCACCCCGACCCTCTGACGTCAGCTGACTTCCTCCTTCGCTGCTGTCAGATTTACTTCGGCCACTAGAGGTACTAGACGTAAACATTGGTCATTGTAGGACGAGTTGGAGCAAAATGAGCCTCACTTCAACTTAAAATCCTGCTTTTCCATCACTGATGAGGAAAAATAACCTAATGACCACTTTTCTGCTCCCACCATGTTTCCTCACTTGTATTTTCACTATCTTTTACCTAAATAAAGGATCTGAATACTTCAGCACTGCTTTAAATACCCAAATTCTCCTTCTCACCCCCCCCCCCCGCGGGGTATCAGGGTAGATAACAGTGACAGGAGATAAACGTAGCTGCTCTCGTGTCGACACTCACTCAGTTTGTCTTCAGTCACAACCAGCTCAGACTTTTAGGCTCTGCAGCTTCTTCACGACAACAAACGACAAAAAAAACCAAAAAGGAAAAACACTTATGAACAAAGGTCGACGGAGTGAAGCCTTAAAAACACAAACTCGTTAGTGTTGAATATAAAGAAAAGATTACCGGCAAACTAACTCAGCCTGGATCGTTTAGGTAATAAAGATCACATTTTCATTTTTGGGAAACCTGCGGAGGGAACAGCTCCGTCACGTGTTCATCCTCAGCCATCACCTGTTAGCACCAATCACCATGTTGGAAAGGTTTTTGTTAAACAATTCAAATCTGTAAATTCTCACTGTTTGTAATAAGACAGAGCACACATCCATGTTTACTGGTGCTGCAGACTGTTCAAACAAACAGTTCCCTCAACTCAAATTGTGGAAACACAAAGTCTCTTAATTTGGATAATGTTCCTCCTCTGGGGCCACAACTTTCTGATTCTAGTAAAAACATGCACTAAAACATTGTCATGCAAAAGGTGATTTACAATAGTGAATTACAAACACTACAACTGTGTTTACAACCTGTTTCTTAAAGGAAACCTCTCTGTCCACATCCTGGTGTGTGAGTGACTGGTAGGTAGTAAAAGTGTTGGAACTGGTCCAGTAGATCACCTCAGCCAGCAGACACCAAACGGGCTGCAATGGCTGCAACGTGATCCTTTGGGACAACTGCACCTGATCACAGTAGGTCCACTAAAAGAGCTTGTTTGATCCACTGACAGGCTCAGAGTATTATTCTAAGTGTGTGACAGCATCATGGAAAGGGTCCCTACAGAGAGAGACCTGGAAGATCCTTTTGGTTTAACCACAAACAGCACACACACCAGACTACATTCACTAAAACAGGGATTTTAGAGAACAGGACACAGGAGCTGCTGCTCTGCTGCTGCCTCCATCAGTCAGTGTGTTTGTGTTATTTCATGACTTTGACATTTTAAAGGGTTAATTCAGATCTTAACTAACATAAACAACATAAAGTTTGAATCCAAAGCAGCTTTTTAGAAATGCCAAAGCCACACAAACTCCTGTGTTCTGTTCTCTAAAATCCCTGTTTTAGTGAATGTAGTCTGGTGTGTGTGCAGAGAGCGATAAAACGGCTGTTTGTGGTCAAACCAAAAGGATCTTCCAGGTCTCTCTCTGTAGGGATCCTTTCCTTAATGCTGTCCCTTTGATCTGGTGCAGTGTCACATAGGACTAATTCAAACTCTTACCCATCATTTAGACACCAAAATATGTAAAACTAGGGCTCAGGGTTGAATACAGTGAGTTACAGGGCCTCTTATTTTTAAGTATGGTGAAATAACCCTTTAGGCATAATCGTCTTACTTCTTGTCTAACCTCTGTTAAGTGGAAGTAATTAAGAGCTTTGGTGTTGAGAAACACGGTAATGACGGAGGCCCTGGAGGCTCGTCTCTGCTGCGAACCGCCACAGCGTAAAAAAGAAAAGTGTCAAAGAAAAAAACAGGAAATGGAAAAAGTAGCAGCTGAACACACACACACACACGACTTTAACTGTCTGTATCTGTATAAACATGTGACACAGCCAAACCACAAATCTATTCACACACACACACACACACACACACACACACGTCAGCCTAAACCACAAATCCATTCTTTAATGGAGTCTAATTATGTTTTGCCTGTCATGTTATTTCATTCCATCATGCCTCTGTCCACTCCAGCGGTCTGTTGTGATCCGACTGTCACTTGGACTAATAATATAACTGCCTCAGTGTGTGTGTGTGTGTGTGTGTGTGTGTGTGTCAGAGAGAAACAGGGAGTCATTAGCAGCTGTGTGGTCTGAAGCCAACAGGTCTCAGTGTCAGAAACAACTCTGGAGAATATCATCAGTGCTAATGAAGAGAGGGAGGGAGGGAGGGAGGGAGAGTGATTATTTTTTCTGACACACTCTTTCCGTCTCCAGCAGGGCGACGTGTCGAAACATCAGCACCAGCTTTTCTCTTCCTGTGACTGTTGGTGTGCACAGTCCTGCCCCCCTGTACAACAGGACCCAGGAGTTTAATTCAAGTTCAACTCAGCGGGCGTCACCCCCCCCCCCCCCCCCACACGGCTTCATGTGGCACCGGGAGCGTTTCTCAGGCGACCTGCTCAAATTTGAGCTGGTTTGGTCGTTAGAAAACTCCCCTTTAACGGGAAGACACCTCAGACAGACAGATCCTGATAATATTCAGAGGAAGATGAGCTGTGGACAGACAGATAAACACACACACCACCAGATGATCGACCCCCTCCTGGCTCACTCCTGGTGGAGGTAATTAAGAGTCGGAGTCTCGTTCCAACTGTGGTGTAGTTTTGCTCCATCATCTCCATGAGGAGAGTTTTTCCTGCTGATCTTCCTGCTCAGACTGAGCTGGTTTGGTCTTTAAACTGATGCTGGAGCTTCTAACGGGATCAAACAGGCCGCGTTTCTTCTTCTGCTGCTTTAAATGTGTTTCTTCTTCTGCTGCTTTAAATGTGTTTCTAACAGGATCAAACAGGCCTCGTTTCTTCTTCTGCTGCTTTAAATGTGTTTCTAACAGGATCAAACAGGCCTCGTTTCTTCTTCTGCTGCTTTAAATGTGTTTCTAACAGGACCAAACAGGCCTCGTTTCTTCTTCTGCTGCTTTAAATGTGTCTCTTGGATGTACTTCCTGCTTTGTTGTGCTGCAGCTACAGACAGCAGCTAAAGTCACAGTCAGAGTGTTTCTCCATCCCAGATGATCCTCTGGTCGTCATGGTGTTAAAAACCCTCTGAGCGGCTGACGTCTGGCCTGGTGCCCCCCCATTAGAGAATAATACTGATGTGCTGCTGGAATAAACCACTGACTCACTCAAATATTCATAGAAGATAAGACGTTTCCTGCTCCACAGTCCTGCTCTAAACAATCATATCCTACATTTCTTACTCAGCCGTCTGTGTTAGACATGAAACCTTTCCTGCTGCTGCTGGAAGCAAAGTGAAGAAGAAGAGGACGTGACTTCATCGTAGACCGAACACACCAGCCACCGACCGGAGGCCTGCGAGGAGACCACGCGTCCGGGTTAATGGCAGACTGAGTCACCTCAGCTGGGAAGCACTGCAGCCTCCTATCAGATCTCTATCAGGTTATTGATGACCGGGAGGCTCTGATCGATACTCAGAGGTCACCTCGCTCCTCCCTCATTGGCTGATATATCGTCTTCACTCATCTTCTTCATCTGTTGCTTTCTCCTTCTAGCTCCTCCTGTTTTATTTAAGTCACATGCTGTCTATTAACTGTGAAGCACACACACACACACACACACACACACACACACACACACACACACACACACACACACACACACACACAGTACTTCAGTGTTAAGCAGATTTACAGACCAGAGGACGGACAGTAAAACTCTTCACTGCCTTGTCGTCTCTTCTTCTGTCCTGTTTTTTACTCACTATGCTCTAAAGAAGGTTTTCAGATCTCCGCTGACGTCGTGTTTTCACCTCCAGATGATCAACATCCCTGTGTGCAGGTTTTAGTTGTGACGACTAACGCTGGAGTTTTTCTCCTCCAGGATGATGCATGTGGGTGTTTCTGTCATGCCACTACAGACATGGGGGAGGGGGGGGGGGGGTGCAGTAGTGTCATACAATGCACAGAAAACACAGAAGACAATCAGGAAACTGAAACCTTTAAGAGGAATTTAGGTTTTAATGCTCTGCTAGAAGAACACTGTTGGCCAGCGAGTCTTTCAAATTAAACTAAAAAGACACCAAATCATTATAAAACACCAGAAAACAAACACTTGCTCTGGCTGAAGGCAGATCTGCAACTCATTTTAGACACAGTTGTTGTTACATCGGTTGAAATTCTCAGAACAGCCCGACAGCAATCTGCACATAAAGCAGTTTGACAAAAAAGCAAACAATGGAAACAACCTGGTGTTTGTGGCGTCACATGACTGCAATAAACTCGTCCGATCGTTTCATTTGAATGGATTGAAACGATTCAACCGCTGACCCGTCTGTCTTCCTACATACCCGTCTGCCTGCACACACCAGACTGCATCGCACATGACCACGAGCTTCCACGGTGGTTAAAGCTAGCGAACAAGGACGGCAGAGAAAATGTGGCCAAGAGCGAGCTGCTGCTCAGCGACAGACGTTTAGTGAGATGACAGCTAAAGCTAACGGTACGTTTGCGACGGCTGTTTTACATTTGTTTATATGATTGTGGTGTTTCACTTTGGTGTGATCAGACAAAAGACAGACAGACAGACAGACAGGCAGACAGACAGACAGACAGACAGCAGCAAGGATCAAGCTTTAGATGCTAACCATCGTTAGCTTCATCCATCGCTGTGGCTCAGAGAACTACATTAAACATCACTCATCTTAAGTCTATGCTCTAATTATGCATTTCCCCCCACCCCAATGTTAATTAGTTCATTATGGCCCTGAAAACAACCCCCCCTCCACACACACACACACACACACACACACAGTATTATCATATTCAAGCTGCTGTTTGCTGTCGTCGACCTTCCAGCGCAGCTGACAGTAAATCCGACTCTTCTTCTGTGGTGCTTCACTTCACTGCTGCTGGCTGTTTCACTGCAGCTTTCAAAGGCCTGACTTCCACCAAGCCTCGAAAAACAACTGCTTTAATTTCCAAAAACTCGATGGAAGCCACAGAGCGAGCAGACGGCCTCCTGTTTTCACACCATCGAGTCCTTCACGACACCCTGCTCCTCTTCCTCGTCATCGTGACAGAAACCACACACACACACACACACACACACACACAGCCCTGGTCATCCTGTTTTCATGGACTGACCCTGCTGAGCTGCATTTATGGTGGATTACCCTGCATCTGGTTCAGGTTTTCGCTAAGAGCAGCATGTTCCAGATGTAGTCTAAGTGTTTTTAATCTCAGGTCGCCCCGGAAGCACAACAGCAGACTTAAAAACATCTGGAGTTCGGCGAGAGCGAGTCCACATCGCAGCTCCTGTAAGAGCAGGTAGCGTGTGGATCGCTCTCCGTCCGTCTGTTCGTCCATCTGGAGGCGACTCGGGTTTCCGCCACAGTGAGCACCTGCAGCCAACACCTGATCTTGATTACAACCTAACAAACCTCCGCCGAGCTGCTGCCAGCGGCCCGAGACTTTCACAACTGTGGGAGGATTTTTGCAGATGACTTGGTCTCGTTCGCTTCAATTAGTCGTCGACCTTCAGCGTGTAGTGGGACAGTTTACAGCCGACTGAAGTCATAGAGAGTAAAATCAGCATCTGTGAGGTTAACTATGTATGTTTAAACCCGGGCCCTATTTTACAGTGACTGGTAGGTAGTAAAAGTGTTGGAACTGGTCCAGTAGATCACCTCAGCCAGCAGACACCAAACGGGCTGCAATGGCTGCAACGTGATCCTTTGGGACAACTGCACCTGATCACAGTAGGTCCACTAAAAGAGCTTGTTTGATCCACTGACAGGCTCAGAGTGTTATTCTAAGTGTGTGACAGCATCATGGAAAGGATCCCTACAGAGAGAGACCTGGAAGATCCTTTTGGTTTAACCACAAACAGCACACACACCAGACTACATTCACTAAAACAGGGATTTTAGAGAACAGGACACAGGAGTTTGTGTGGCTTTGGCATTTCTAAAAAGTAGCTTTGGATCCAAACTTTATGTTTTGTATGTTAGTTTAGATCTGAATTAACCCTTTAAAACGTCAAAGTCACGAAATAACACAAACAAACTAACTGATGGAGGCAGCAGGAACCCAGTATTCTGTTCTCTAAAATCCCTGTTTTAGTGAATGGAGTCTGGTGTGTGTGCTGTTTGTGGTTAAACCAAAAGGATCTTCCAGGTCTCTCTCTGTAGGGATCCTTTCCATGATGCTGTCACACACTTAGAATAACACTCTGAGCCTGTCAGTGGATCAAACAAGCTCTTTTAGTGGACCTACTGTGATCAGGTGCCTCAATGGAGCACGTTTTTATTTTGAGATTTGAGTGAAGCTCCTCTAACCTGTTGCAGTCTTTAATTAAATTGAAATGTTATTTGATATTTAATATTTTATGAACATACATGTGATTTTTGAAGCGTGGATCTGTTACAAAAAGGTTTGTATCTGCTGTGAATCGTCGTCCACAGAGAGACTGTGCCGGTGATGTTTACCGACAGGAGGTCAGCTCCTGGATGTGTTCGCTACGGAAAATATAGACAAACCATGAATTCACAGGGATGAAAATTCAGCGAAATGTCCTTCCAGCAGGTTGGACTCAGCAGCAGCAGCAGCTCTGTGTTTCATAAGAGCCCAGCAGAGGATGGGAGGAGGTGACGGAGAGACGAGTGTTATGTGGGTGGGTGATAATGTGGTCGGGGGCTGTTAAACAGAGGCGATAACACCACCTGCCAGTTTTAAGTGTTGCTGCTGGTGTTTTCATTTAACGCTAACGGGGATGCATCCTGGTGACTCCTGACCCCGGAATACGTGACCCGGGTCGTCCAACGGGGAGGATTTAAGCCCAGCAGCAGCTCCATACATTCAGGATTATGGATTATCCATCTGTCAGGGACATCCAACAACAAGGTGACCCCGCTGAACCCGACACAGAGAGGAGACTAACAACGGTTCAGACCAACGTGTCCGATGATTGATTGCAAGGTGTTTTAATTCACCAGTGGCCAGAAATGTGACCCAGTTAGAACTGGATCTGTGTTCAGGCTCCCAGATCAGAAATATAAGGCAACGCTTTCAACAAGGAGGTTTTACTGTTTCCTTTTCTCTATTAAGCTGTTTGACTTATTGTGGTTTTACTGTGTTGCTTTATGGTTTTTGGGTCGACGGCTTTTAAACGTGCTTCATAAATAAAGTTGAAGAGTGAAGTGAGAGACGATATAAAAGAAACACACATATGATTTAAAAAGTGAGGAAACACAGTAGAAACAGAGTGAAATGATCTGAAACAGGGTTTGACAGACAGACAGCAGAGTAAACGGTGCCACATGTGAATGAATATCCCCAAATCTAACGTGACAAAAGTGTCTTGTGCTCTTTTAGTTTGGTTTCAGCTCTTTGGAGGATAGAAACTGAAAGCTGCTCCTCCAGGTCCAAACTAAACTGATCCCAGACCACCTGAGAGGTCAAATAAACCCAGCCAGCGCCTCATAAACCATCAGGAACATTTCAAAATCAACGGCAGCCGCTGTAAAGATCTGAGGACTGGACTGACGCGGTCTCTCCTGGTCTGGGTGAGGACTCTGGATCAGCTGATCTGAGGCCTGTAAAGACGGTGTTTTTGTCTAAAGAAAGTAGATAAATGGAATAAGGAGGGTCTATTTGCACCCTGTCCCGTCACACATCCTTCAGCGGACGTGGGTCTGGGGGCCGGATGGTTTGGGGGCAGGACTTCTATCCGGTCCGATCTGGGTTTGACACAGGAGTGAGACCGGCTGGCTGCTCCCAGCTAAAGACAGGAGCTGCTGGTTCGCTAGAAGAACGGAGGGTTTAAAGCAGAGGTGAAGTGTAAAAGACAAACTTCAGGTCGTTCCTAATGTTCAGAAGGCACTAAAACAAAGGAGTTTAAGTTTAAAGGTTATTACGCTGTGATTCTACACACCGGGCCCCTGAACTGACTGGTCCACAGGTGCAGGGCTGTTCCCAGGGTGCACCTGTGCCTGCTGATGCCATTAATCATTTATTTTATAAGAAATTTATATTCAATATTATTTTACTTTTTTTGTTTATGCCGGACTTTTTTATACCAAGACTTCATTTGCTTTGTGTTTATAATCATTTCATTTTAACAGGAATATAAATGACCTTTTATTTTCCCGTCTAAAAGAAAAGTAAAGAAACAGGAAGTGAAACGAGCGAGGAAGAGGAGGGAGAGCCGACATCTGGAGGAGGAAGAGAGTCAATGAGTGAGTTTAGTGAGTGTTTGTGTGTGTGTGTGTGTGTGTGTGTGTGTGCTGTGACCTGACACACACCCTGACACAATCTGAGTGTGTGTGTGTGTTTATGTGGCAGCTAATTGACCGTGTGTGTGTGTGTGTGTGTGTGTGTAGATCAGCGGTTTGATCTTCAGCAGTTGAGTCTGGCTGTAATAAGGCTTCATCACACAGTGCAGTTTCTGACCTTTTTAACGGAGTGTGTGTGTGTGTGTGTGTGTGTGTGTGTGTGTGTGTGTGTGTGTGTGTGTAATGAGGCTCAGTGTGAACATCAGGACTGGCACTAATGGACCGGTTTAGACACGCATGGAGGAGTAACATCGCTGTCTGTGACTCAGCAGCGTCGAGTCTCTAACGTGTTCAGACCTCAAACTTCACGTCATCGCAGCAAAACAAACAAACAAACACACGTCTGTTAGCAGCAGCTCAGAGAAGAAGAAGCTACTTTTCCCTCAGTTTGTAAACTCAAAAATGGGAAAAGATGCCAAACTTTTTAAAACATCAGCACATTTTTCAACACACATCGTCTGTACGCTGAATATATTCTCTCTAAACCAGGGGGGCCACACTTTTTCAGCTTGTGAGCTTCTAGTCTGTTCTCTAAAATCCCTGTTTTAGTGAATGTAGTCTGGTGTGTGTGCTGTTTGTGGTTAAACCAAAAGGATCTTCCAGGTCTCTCTCTGTAGGGATCCTTTCCATGATGCTGTCACACACTTAGAATAACACTCTGAGCCTGTCAGTGGATCAAACAAGCTCTTTTAGTGGACCTACTGTGATCAGGTGCAGTTGTCCCAAAGGATCACGTTGCAGCCATTGCAGCCCGTTTGGTGGCTGCTGGCTGAGGTGATCTACTGGACCAGTTCCAACACTTTTACTACCTACCAGTCACTCACACACCAGGATGAGGACAGAGAGGAGCTGAGGGTTAAAATACTAAGCTGTCATAGTTATTTTGGTGCACTTGTACAACAGGTTAAAAACCTACTGGGCAGTTAACTGCAGACACTTTTCTAATGGCGGGTGATCAAATTGACTTCCTGTCTAAAAATACAAGCCAAGTAAGAAGCCTGTGTCTGTCTCCCTCCCTCTCTCTCCCTCCCTCTCTCTCCCTCTGTGGTCCCACGGCTGTGGTCATTAGATGTGGAGAGTTGTGGGTTCAGTGACCACAGACACTAACAACATAATGACCAACATATGGAGCGGAGGGGAGGAGGAGAGCGACACAGCAGGCAGATGGAGGGAGATGGAGGAGAGGAAACACTGCTGCACATTTTAAACAGCTTTGGTGGCTTTTTCTTTTACCGTCCACGTGTTGCTTCGGCAGGTTTGGTTCTTTGGGATCAGCTGGGACATTTTATTATAATAAACTTTATTAATGAGATCTGAAGATGTGACAAAACATTGGAAGGTATTTTATCTGAACGTGGATGTTTTGTTCAACATCACACCGACACCTGTTTTGCTCATATTCCACTGATTTTATACCAGAATGACACAGATTTCCTTCACCTCCAAAAAAAAAAAGAGATCATTACAGATTTCTGGAGATTTTGGATCAAAGTTTGGACGTAGAGTGAAGCTTAATAGAAGCAGTCAGACACTGATGGAGAGGAGGTTTTCATTTGCTGTGTGACTAATAATACTTACTTATTTATATGGAATATAATCTCTGTTATATTTGTATGTACTGCACAGCTTTTTTATTCTGTTTATATTAGATTCTACTTATTTAGGCTCCTGGTCAACTTGTCTTTGCACTGTTGTTCTTGTTCTTTGCTTAAAAGGTTTATCTTATCTAATGTGTACTGAAGATACTAAAAGACATCCCAACATTTCTATGACTTCTTCTGGGGCATTTTAGGGAAAAATCAGCCGCCCGTGAGCCTGATTAAGAGTAAAGTTTGGTATCGATGAACTTGTAACAAGTTGAATATCACAGATTTACACACATATATTTATATATAATATTTAATTTGGAAGATATTTAATAAACAAAGTCAGCTTAGTGATTTCTATATATTTATATGGACATATATATTTACATATACTGTGTATATTGTTATATTCCTTTGATTATATTTCATTGTTATTCTATTCTTATTTAGTTTTGTAACCATTTTCTCACACCAAAGTGGAGCAGCGCCCCTAATTTCATTGTACTGCAATGACAATATAGGCTTTTCTATTCTATTCTATTCTATTCTCATGTTATTTAAAAAGAAATGGTCCACGTTGTTCTGCCATTCGCCCAAAGTACGTAGTCAAGTTCACATAAGTGCGTGGGGGTGTCAGTATCTGTATAATCTTCCAATATCCCTAATGAATATGTACGAGATGATGGGTCATTACTGTAAAGACAAACCCGACAGGATGCTGTGGGGTTTGATTTAAGGATTCAAGGAGCTTTATCGCCATACCAGCACACATTTACACATGACATGGGACGACATTTCGCTCTCAGGTCCTGATTTAAGCCACAATAGATGTATAAAGTAGAGTCCTATATAAAAAAACAAGAAGAAAAACTAAATATAACAGCTAACTAACCTGATAAAACAGCAGCTATGCTCTGACGACGCCACTCGCTGTCCATTATCCTTCTTATTACCTGGCTGAGTGCTGAAGAAACCAACCAAAACACTGCCCTAAAAAAGAACAAATCTATTTAGAAATCATCCTGTTTCCTCGTCTATCAGGACGGTTTGTTCCACAGAAAGAACAGACTGTGCTGTAACTGACCAACCAGAGCCGAGGATTCATCAAAGCCACCTCATCAGTGTGAATAATGTGTGCTGAAGGCCAAAATGATAAAAGTCTGACTGTGTTGAACGTAATGATCCAGACTTTACCTCAGCTGTTCAAATAAAGTTAATATGATGATTATTAACAAACATCAGACCATCAGTTTGGTTTTGGTGTCTGGAGTCTCTGTTGGACTAAATCAGATCCTCATGTAGAGAATCTGGATCCATCCGACTGTCTGCAACAGGCCTGCACAGGTAACAGGGTGTGTGTGTGTGTGTGTGTGTGTGTGTGTGTGTGTGTGTGAGTGAGTGTGTGAGTGAGTGTGTGTGTGTGTGTGTGTGTGAGGGTGGGGGGTTAAGTCCAGGTTCACCGACACTCCCTGAAACACAAATCTAGTGTTTCAAGTGTCTGCTGACTCACCTGAGTCCCACACACACCTTCCTCAGCAGAAAGTGTGTGTGTGTGTGTGTGTGTGTGTGTGTGTGTACAAAGCTATGCTCCTGTGTGTGAGCCAAAGCACACCTGTCAAGACCCGACGCCGGGGGAAGACTCCCTGGCTTTGCCAAACAGCATTTGAATTAGACCCACGCACACCCAGGTGGAAAATATGTACCTGGAAGTAAAAACATGAGAATCTTCATACTCTGATAGTTTAGTCGCCATCTTTAACCATTTCTGTGCAGAGTGTGTTTGATCACCTCGAGACGAGGTCGTCTCACAAACCTGTGACGCAGCCAGAGACCCCACATAGAGGTTCTGGGCGGAGGGATACACTGCTGTTCATTAAGAAATAGTTCCAGCACATTAATTGTTTGTGTCGATTAAAGAAATAAGATACCGCCCCCCCCCACCTCAGTGACCTGCTCCACCAACACACTAGACTGGCAGACAGGTAGACAGACAGGTAGACAGACCTGTCTGTCTACCTGTCTGTCTACCGTGTGTCCGGACTCTTCCATGCAGCTCCAGTCAGTCATTCAATAAAAGATGAAGGTCTTTTCTTCTAAAGCCAGAACCTGGAGAGGCTGGAGAGGTGTGTGTGTGTGTGTGTGTGTGTGTGTGAGAGAGACACACACACACACACACACACACACACTCAGAGTCAGCAGTAATGACTCCCACAGGGAACGGCCTTATCAATATCCCGGTGGATGGAGGAGAGAGAGGATCAAAGGTTGAACAATTAAAGCTACGAACAGCAGACAGAAACAAAAACAGAAGGATAATGAAACACACTCACACTGTGTGTGTGTGTGTGTGTCTGTGTGTGTCTGTGTCTGTGTGTGTGTCTGTGTGTGTGTGTGTGTGTGTGTGTGTGTGTGTGTGTGTGTGTCTGTGTGTGTGTGTGTGTGTGTGTGTGTGTGTCTGTGTGTGTGTGTGTCTGTGTGTGTGTCTGTGTGTGTGTGTGTGTGTGTCTGTGTGTGTCTGTGTGTGTGTGTGTGTGTCTGTGTGTGTGTCTGTGTGTGTGTGTGTGTGTGTCTGTGTGTGTGTCTGTGTGTGTGTGTGTGTGTGTGTGTGTGTGTGTCTGTGTGTGTGTGTGTGTCTGTGTGTGTCTGTGTCTGTGTGTGTGTGTGTGTCTGTGTGTGTCTGTGTGTGTGTGTGTCTGTGTACCACAGCTTGACTGAAGCTGAGCTCAGATCAGCTCAAAGTTTGTGCTGTGACTCTGCTCCAAACCAAACTGTCTCTTTGAGGTCGTTTCTGTCTGAAACATTAACCTAAGAAACTAAGAAATCTTAATCTGTCCACAATCCTAACAGTCATCAGGTGGTTTTAAATGACAGTAATCTGAGTAGCGCTGAGCTCTGGACTGCTGCTTCACAGTGAAGACGATGTTTCTCATTTTAACCATTTTTACAAACCGAACAATCAGATGAATCATCAGCTGCAGTCTGAAAACTACATGTTCCTGATTTTACTCACATTATTTATGGTACTTTTACTTGCAGCAGAGTACTTCTACAGTGTGGTATTACTAAAAGTACCAATGTGTGTGTGTGTGTGTGTGTGTGTGTGTGCAGTAATCCACCCTGCTGCTGTCTCTTTATAATAATTATTGTATTACTGTATATACAATGTTTCTGTATATATGATGTACGTTCCCCACTGTGGGATCAATAAGTTATCAATATAAGGTCTCCCTTCCTCCCCCTGTGGTGATAAACTGTTACTGCAGGTGTGTTTCAGTCTAACAGAGATCCAAACACCTTTCTTCCTCACGCCTGTCGTCATTGATCGTCTCTTTCTTCTTCTACTAGTTTAATCACAGCGCTGCAGACGGCCCGCTTCACTGGCGGAGCAGCAACCACTGAGTGACGCTCGCTGCACCAAAGAAAAGTGCAGATGTAAGCGCTTTCATCTCCGTTGTGTTCCCTCAGTGAACAATAGAGAGGTTATTTCACACTGAACGTCTTTGCTGAAGAAAAACCTTGAAGCTGCGACAGGCAATAAAGCAGTGAGACAGCAGGCAGAGCGCGGAGGTGTTTAATTCTGCCCTGAGTCCAAACTTCTCTGTCTCACAGTCAGCGCAGGAAATTAGGTTTCCTATCTGGTGAAAACACCAGAATCAGCTGCCACGGTCTCCATTTCTGCGGCGGAAAATGGATCCGAGAAAGAAAAAACATCCAATTCGATGTCACGACTTCAGCCGGTGGAGTCGAGCTGCTCGCCCCCCCCCCAGAGACACCATTTATGCTTCTCTGTTTTTTATTCACCACCCACATGTATATTTTATATCAGAAAATATTTGGGTGAATATTTCAGGTTTCTGAGTGTTTCTGGTCCCGACTGAACTCTGATCGCATGTCAGAGCACTTCAAACCGCTCGGCTTCAAAGGCCTCCATTAGAAGGCTGCTTCAAATATTAATAACTGCAGCCAGCAAGCCTGTGCTTTAATCAATACCTCTCACACACACACACACACACACACACACACACACACACACACACACTGGACTTCTTAGCAGCAAACATCGACACGAACACCACAGCCGGCTCTAAATCAGCATTTTATTTACGGCTCCCTGCAGGAAGAGTGTCACTCAGTTTCTCCGTCTCCTGCACAGACTGTCCAGGGAGAACAAACTGTCGACGCTCTCCTGCAGGCTGGAAGCAGTTAGAAATCCATGACTCAGCCTTTTCTCTCTCTCTCTCTCTCTCTCTCTCTCTTCGGTTTGACACCGTGCAACACTTCCTGCAGCAGGTTGTCCAAGCTGACGGCCCGCTGCAGTTAAAGAGAGTTCCTCAGGACGACGGTGTCACATGTTCCTGCTGAGGAGGAAGACGCAGACGGACTCTTTTAGATGCAGCAGGTGAGATGAGGAACTGTCTCTTGTTCTAATCACACAGAATCTGTCTGTTTACACTTTAGGTTTGACTTGGAGGACCTCCAAAGTCCAGAATGCATTTCTGTTGAGCCTCAGAGCTCCACCTTCATTTCTTCTTCTGTGGCTCCCTCCCCCTCTCCCCTTTGTACACTCACCCTGTGGGAGTCATTTACAGTCATAATCCTCTTATTTCTTGTTTGTTCTTGTTTTGCATTTTTGTTTCCAGTGAAGATGAAATGTCACAACCTGCCACCGTGCTGATCTGTGAGCTGGCACGGAGTTATCTCAGGAGCGATGGCTGTGAGATTAAAGGGAAGTAAATGGTAAAGGTGTTTGTAAAGCTCCTTTTTAGTCATTTCGTCTACTCAAAGCACTTTCACATCACATCCTCAGGAGGGATCTAAGCCGGAGGAGACTGTTCTGTCACACACTGAAGATAGAAGTTGGGGTTCAGGAGCCGTTGACTGAACCTGCGACCCTCCAAGTGATAAACTGAAGCTAACATCCGCTTTGTACGTTTATCTTATTTGTGCAGGCAGCAAAAATATCACGGAAGTTGTGTTTTTCCTGTTTGTTGATGAGAATAAATGAGTCCCATAAAGAGATCCTGATGTCTAACGACAGGACGCAGCAGCGTAAAACTGGGTTTTTACAAAATAACTTGTGTTTTAATAACTATTAATTATACTAATAATTATTTTTCATCGTGTTGTAGTTCAGGTGACTTGTGCTCCTCCTCTTCTGGGCTGTTTTCAGGTTTTAGTAAATTTACCCGGCGACAGGAGGCTTTGGCCAATCACAGGTCCCCTCAGAGAGAGAGAGCGTTCCTATTGGCTGCTCTACAAACGGGCGCTCACCTCCTTTTAGATGCAGGTAAAAGTCTG
The DNA here is from genome assembly GCF_042242105.1 of Pempheris klunzingeri. Lineage (NCBI taxonomy): Eukaryota > Metazoa > Chordata > Actinopteri > Acropomatiformes > Pempheridae > Pempheris > Pempheris klunzingeri. The sequence continues at coordinate 26,301,022 of NC_092022.1, read as the reverse complement.
AAGTTTCTATTCCAGCGTTCATGACAACTGTGTTCACTGCAGAGGTAGACGGAGAGGAAGAGGAGTTCACCATGAAGCTGCTGCCTTCAGGTTCCTGCTACACCTGGAGGAGCTGACGGCTTCGTTAGGGAGCGTCATCATCAGACTGACAACATCCACATGGTGGTGGTTCACCAGGAGAGCAGGAGAGGAGCGGCCATGTTGGATGGTGCTAACACTTTAGCCTCCTGCTAACGTTAGCTAAAGACTGCAGCTAAATCAGGTTCATGTTCATGTGATGTTCTATGACTGCATCAGGATCACAGTGAGTGAAGCTACGCGGGTTAAAGTGACGTACAAATGCAGCAACAGTTGAAGACTATGAGAAGACTGCTAGCCCACATCAGCTGTCTGACACATCCAGACTGAGTTTTAGTAAGTCTGGACTACGTGAAATCAATTTGGATCACATTTCTACTAGTAAGTCTCAGTCTGGGTCAGATTTGACTCACATCATCAGATCCAGACAGACGGCTGAGCATCAGTAGTCAACGTCTTCTATTTTATCATTTCCATAGATCCACCCCTCTATTACCCAGCATGCCTCTGTAACTTGTGCCTATAACTAACAAACATTAGAAGTCTATAAATATAGTTTCATGTCCGTCAGTCTTGAAATGATCCGACAGACGTTCACCTGCACGACGGCAACATCCCGACACCACAGTAATGATTCCAGCTGATGAGTCCAGTCGTCTCAGACGTTAACAGGACGTTAACCGACTGGAACCACCCACATCTCCCCTCTGCTGCCTTCAGGTTGGGCAGCAAATTCCTCTGCAGATTTTCTGCCAAACCACTTTGACTCCGGAGATGATGCAGGTTAGTGCGACACACAATGAGCAGGAACGTCTTTCCACCAAGAGCTCAACTCACCAACTCTCCCAGCTGGGCTTTTTTTGTTGTTTGTGACTGAGAGTACATTTGCAGTGATGCAGTGAGGAGATCAGTTTAAATGGAACATACATGGTGTTCAAATTAATCCATGTTCCCCATCTAATGACACCTGAACCACTCACTATGCCTAAACGAGGACACCGATCACGTCAATCAATGACCAATGTGAAGTGTGTTATAATAAAGACGTTCAGATCCACTTTGTGCTGAACAAGAACGGATCAGAAACATTTCACTAAATCAGACAAACATTCATTTCTTGCAGCGCTAGATTCCATTTGAGCTTGTTTAGATTTTCTTTTTATTCTAATTAAATGTCCTTTTCTAATGTCTGATTTTGTTCTGTCCCAAAATAATAATACATTTTATTTAGAGGCGCCGTTCTGACACTCCAGGTCGCCGTACAAGAAGACAATATAAATATAAAAACAGGTTGACAGTGCAATTAAAATCATAGTGAGAAAGTGATCCTGAGCAGGTGGGTTTGGAGTCTAGATTTGAAAAGGGAAAATGAGTCAATATTTTTTTAGATGGGGTGGTAGTGAGGTGGTGAGACGGGCAGAGGGGACAGTCAGGTGGATGGAGGAAGAAGAGCGGAGGGTACGGGAGGGCGTGGCAACGTGGATGAGGTCCGACAGGTATGGGGGGGTGAGATTATGGAAGGCTTTGAATGTTGTCAAGAGGATTTTGAAGTTGATGCGGTACTTGACCGGGAGCCGGTGGAGCTGCTGCAGGACGGAGGGGGGGATGTGGTGGACGGAGGGGGTTCTGGTGAGGATACAGGCAGCTGGTGGGAAGTTTATGGAGTGATTTGTGAGTAAGACCAAAGAGGAGGGAGTTACAGTGGTCCAGGTGAGAAGTGACAAGGCTGTGGACAAGGATAGCAGTGGTGTGGGGGCGGAGGGAGGGGCGGAGGAGATAGATGGAAGTATGCAGACCGGGTAGTGTTATTGATGTGGGATTGAAAAGACAGAGTACTGTGAGGATGACACCCAGACTGTTAACCTGAGGGGAAACAGAGCAGTTGTGGATGGTGGTCAGAGTGTTGATTTAGAACCAGTGAGGAGAACCTCAGTTCTATTACTGTTTAATTTGAGGTGAACCAGGATTTGATTTCTGCTAAACAGAATTAGCAGATTAGCACATTAAGCACTTTGATGTTTCTATGTGTGATAATGTGGGTAAAACATCCACAGACAGTGAAGGCCTCACACCTTTACCACACACACACACACACACACACACACACACCTCATTTACTTCAGCCAAGGAATTCAAGTGTAAAATGTGTTTGACAAAGCAGAAATGATTCTAGACTAAGACCTGCTCCTGGTTTCTTTTGTAGCCTGTCAGGGAAAACCTCTTTATTACCGAAGCGCCTGCGGTTTGCTCATTTGTTTGGTTATTCAAGGTGGAAAAGGATCCGCCGACACCGATGGAGGCTGTGGTGTGGAGAACTTTTTGTCTGCTCACAGGGAGGAAATAACGAGTCCACCTACTCTTTATTCTGCGTTATCTGATTCTCGGAGAAAAACGCCGACAAGCCTGACCACATTAACGCCCCCCCCCTGCATCTCTACAGCTCAGCCTTACAGCCTATAATGAGAACAACAAGTGACAGAAGCCGACACTCAGCACAAATCCCGGCCAAACATTTGAGCCGCAGACGCAGGCGAGTGTGAAAGTGTAGCTCTGAAAGTTGACCAATTAATCTGTTTTATCTGTGTGGATATCAAAGACTCTGGGACGGCTGCACAAGCAACAACGCATGAGGAGAAATAAATGAAGAGCATGACTCACCATCAGATGAAATGCATTCAGCGCCTGAGGGTAATTAACATCCTGAGGGCCGCGTGTTCCCCCCCGAGCGGGGCCTTCTCCGAGAGGCTGCAGTTGGAGACAAGTTTGATGTCAGAGGGAGTGTGTTTTCATGAATGTTAATGGGCCTCTCTCGGTCCTGGTAGCGGTGGATCTGCATAAAGTGAGCGGCTCTGTGGGCGTTATCAGATTCAGGTTGTCTGATCAAAAGCAGAGAGCAGCTGCTCCTCGTTTATCATGTGAACGGGAGGGACTTCAGAGTGAAGCACGGTGCAGCGGCAAACTCTCTGCAACTCCAGTTTTCAACTGAATTTACACTTCTGGGCTCACGGAAATCATTTGAGAAGGAAGAAAATAGGCATGTGAATGCTGCAGGGAGGGAGTGGGCGGCTGGAACAGCAGAGGTTTTTATCCAGATGGTGGCGTCGCTTTGTCCATCATGTCGGTGCAACGACTCAAGGGTGCAACAGTTGTGCTGCACCCCCATGTGTGCAGCACAACTATTGGGGGGTGCAACCGGGCCCAGTGCCCCAGGACTCAGAGGGCCCCCAAAGCCAGAGCCTCTGCATGAAGTCACTGATGTTAACTCTGCATTTAAGCATTTAAGTCAGTAAAGTTTATTTAATGTTATTTTTCACAGAAGAAAATCATCAAGTGCTTCATGGGAGTAAAAACTGGTCAGTCAGAGGAGCGTAAGAGGCCCACTGGTGATGTAAAGATGGACCGACCAATCAGAGGACAGGACACTCCTTTACGCAGACTGATACCGACCAATCAGAGGACGCTTCTTTATACAGACTGATACCGACCAATCAGAGGACGCTTCTTTATACAGACTGATACCGACCAATCAGAGGACGCTTCTTTACAGACTGATACCGACCAATCAGAGGACGCTTCTTTATAGACTGATACCGACCAATCAGAGGACGCTTCTTTACAGACTGATACCGACCAATCAGAGGACGCTTCTTTATAGACTGATACCGACCAATCAGAGGACGCTTCTTTACAGACTGATACCGACCAATCAGAGGACACTTCTGTATAAAAAGCTCTACAACATGCTAACAAGGATGTAAATTTAATTGCTACATTTGAAGCCTGTTAGCATGCTAATAACTTTAGCTTTTCTACGTGTACAGAACACATTATATTTACTATGTTCCTCCTCGTGTCCGACAGCAGAACATGACGAGGTTCATTGGACAGTAAATTAGTTTGTTCTGGTTTTAGACACGAGAGAAACAGATTATTTAAACTTATCATGGAATTAGTCCAAGTTAGAAAATATTCAAAACAAAACAAAAAAACAACTAATCTTGATAAAACAATACCGTCTTATTTCAAGGAAATATTTAATATATAATCAGATATGTTTTATTTACATCTCTATTTTTCTTCTTAATTGTATCATATCAGTCTTTAGACAGAATTTGATTTAAATAAAAACCGCTCTATTTCTGTTCCTTTAGTTTTCTTGCACGTGACCTCAGTTCATCCTGCAGAAGATGAAGAAACAAAAGTCTAAACTAACAAACGTGTCAACTTTGATAAAACACAACATATCTAAAACACACAGAGCTTCTAACGCAGCTTAGAGCAGAAGATTTATCAAAAACTAGACCACGTCAGGGTTAATGAGGAATAAATAAAACAGATATTACAGGTTAACTCACCCTGTTCCTCCCCACGCGTCTCTTCAAATCACCAGAACCAGATTAACTATGTTTTGTTGAACTAAACCAGCCATCAGCTTGACTGAAACGTTCTCTGGCATGAACGTCCTGCTTGACCCATAAATATGAGATTATTACACAGGAAACGATCAGCTGGTGACAACTTAATCTACTGTAAACACACACACACACACACACACACACACACACACACAGGCAGTTATACTTCTATTGAACGGGGACGTTTTTTTTTTTAAAACACACGAGAGGCTCTCAGGGGAAAATCAATATTCATCCAAATCCATCTGTTGTGTTTTTGTGTCAGCAGCATCAGAGGCGGCCAGTGTGACCCTGAACGCATCACACTGTTGACAGAGTACAGATGGACAAAAATCAATGTGGATAATACAACAGGCAGTCAGGGACGAATCTATTAAAAACAGCCCGTCTGTCGTTGGTGCTCAAGAGTTCAAATAGATATTCAGTTATTCAATAAGAGAGAAAAAAAAACAGCTGAATCCTCCAAGTTGAGAAGCTACAACTTAGTTTTATCTACTTTTCTATCTTCTATCAGTCCATCAGCGGGCTAATTGTTGCAGCACCGTGGCTTTCACGGTTAGCAGAGACAGTCAGACTCAGTCTGGGCTGATGTCAGATATAACCAGCAGCCGTGTGTCCACTGACGCAGCCGAAAGGTTTGTGAATACGATGATGAAGCCAAGCCGCAGGTTCTGTCTGACAAACTGGGGACACGTTAGTAAAAAAAAACACACACGAGCCAAAAGAATCTCATTATAACAGGAAGCCACAAGGCGTCCATCACTGCAGCAGTCTGAAAAAGCTTTAATACCTCAAACGCAGTCGGCTGCATTAAACCTTAAAGCTGTATTATGTGATACGGCTTCTACATCAACTCTGCACTCACGGCGCATTAAAAACCAGCCAAACTCCTTCTTCCCTGCAGATGGGAAACGTCAAACTATCATAGAAGAGGTTTAAACTGATTGCTTTTTTAAAAAAGGTATTTCCCCCTATGGGGAATCAATAAAGAAAAGTCTAAGTCTAAAAAAACGACTCTCTGACTGCCGATAAATCACAGACTGTAAAGTTCTACCCAAATCTTTGTCTGTCTTTTTAAAGCAAGATGATTCATTGTTCATATTCTGGATGAAAATTATGAAGGTCGTAAACTATTTAAATAAATAACTGGGCTGACTGACGTGTTCAGTGTCACGAACAGTTTGATCGAGGCAGCGGTCCGAATTAACCCTTTAAAAACACCAAACAATAGCACAAATAAGCTAACTGATTTAGGCAGCAGTAGACCAGCAACATCTGGGTTCTGTGAGGTAAAATCAGTGTTTTTGTGAATGGAGTCTGGTGTGTGTGCAGAGAGCGATATTACAGCAGAAACAGCCACGAGTTGCTCTCATCAAAGCCACCAGACTCCATTGACAAAAACACTGATTTTACCTCACAGAACGCAGGAGTTACAGGTCTACAGTAGGCCTTGATTGGTTCACTTCTGTGTGTTATTGTGTGACTTTGGTGTTTTGTAGGGTTACTTTGGATAAAACTCAGTATCTGTTAAACACACAAAAATGCAAAGAAACTAACCAATCCAAGGCAGCAGCAGAGCAGCAGCTCCTGTGTCCTGTTCTCTAAAATCCCTGTTTTAGTGAATGTAGTCTGGTGTGTGTGCTGTTTGTGGTTAAACCAAAAGGATCTTCCAGGTCTCTCTCTGTAGGGATCCTTTCCTTGATGCTGTCACACACTTAGAATAACACTCTGAGCCTGTCAGTGGATCAAACAAGCTCTTTTAGTGGACCTACTGTGATCAGGTGCAGGTGTCCCAAAGGATCACGTTGCAGTAATCGACTGCCAGCTAAGATTTATTCGATCAGCTCCAACACATTTGGTACCAACCAGGTTTAAATATATGAGCCGTCCTTGCAGCTGCTGTTTCACTTTTCCACTTCAGTCCAGTCGGGAGTTGCTGATCTACGGCAACCATATACTGTGACTTTGGTGTTTTAAAGGGTTAGTTTGTCATTCTGTTAACAAAATAAAATAGAATAGAACAATGATAAACAGAACAGATTTTTTTTTTTTGGATCCGCTCCTCGTTCTGTTATATAGCCCCCCCCCCACATCATGCCGAGCATCTCTGTTAATAATGAACAGGGCTGTCTGTCATGAAATATTATAATTATTAGTCTTTTATTTTGGAGGGCAAACTGGAGATAATGGTCATTAAGATGAATGTAAACCGCCTGTGGGGAACACAACAGATTAGCACGTTCTTAGCACGGTCATAAGTCAAAGGGGCTGAGAACAACACACACACACACACACACACACACACACACACACACACCCCTCCCCCTCCTCCAAAAATACATCATCCTTCGCTCTGACAACCTGTTGCCACGAGTTACCACCACATCCTGTCAATCACTGTGGGGGGAAACAATGCTGCGATTGGTGGGCCGACTACCGGGTCACCATGACAACACAAAGACCCGCTGATGACTCAATGGAGAGCGAGGTCTGGTCTGGTCTGGTCTGGTCTGGTCTGGTGTGCTGCCATCGAGCCCCTCGCCGCCTTTATGCATCAGAGTTTAGTTTTAAGAGGATTATCTGCTCTTTTCAACAGCAGCTAATAAGACTAATTGGACCAAGTGTGTGTGTGTGTGTGTGTGTGTGTGTGTGTGTGTGTGTGAGAGAGATGTCTTGTACAAAATTGTATTTATTCATTGTGTGTATATATAATCTCTGTGTTGCACGACTGGACAGAAAGAGGCTTCATTTTTTCCATTAAAGGGTTTTTTGGGAGTCTAGAGGATGTTAATGGTTCTATTATCATTACTGGTGATATTAAGATGTTTAAATACAAGTGTGTTAGTGTGTAGTGGAGGTCTATAGTGTGTGTGTGTTAGTTAGTCAGTGTGTTAGTGTGTAGTGGAGGTCTATAGTGTGTGTGTGCTATTTAGTCAGTGTGTTAGTGTGTAGTGGAGGTCTATAGTGTGTGTGTGTGTGTGTGCTAGTTAGTCAGTGTGTTAGTGTGTAGTGGAGGTCTATAGTGTGTGTGTGTGTGTGTGTGCTAGTTAGTCAGTGTGTTAGTGTGTAGTGGAGGTCTATAGTGTGTGTGTGTGCTAGTTAGTCAGTGTGTTAGTGTGTAGTGGAGGTCTATAGTGTGTGTGTGTGTGTGTGCTAGTTAGTCAGTGTGTTAGTGTGTAGTGGAGGTCTATAGTGTGTGTGTGTGTGTGTGTGCTAGTTAGTCAGTGTGTTAGTGTGTAGTGGAGGTCTATAGTGTGTGTGTGTGTGTGTGCTAGTTAGTCAGTGTGTTAGTGTGTAGTGGAGGTCTATAGTGTGTGTGTGTGTGTGTGTGTGCTAGTTAGTCAGTGTGTTAGTGTGTAGTGGAGGTCTATAGTGTGTGTGTGTGTGTGTGTGCTAGTTAGTCAGTGTGTTAGTGTGTAGTGGAGGTCTATAGTGTGTGTGTGTGTGTGTGTGTGCTAGTTAGTCAGTGTGTCAGTGTGTAGTGGAGGTCTATAGTGTGTGTGTGCTAGTTAGTCAGTGTGTTAGTGTGTAGTGGAGGTCTATAGTGTGTGTGTGTGCTAGTTAGTCAGTGTGTCAGTGTGTAGTGGAGGTCTATAGTGTGTGTGTGCTAGTTAGTCAGTGTGTTAGTGTGTAGTGGAGGTCTATAGTGTGTGTGTGCTAGTTAGTCAGTGTGTTAGTGTGTAGTGGAGGTCTATAGTGTGTGTGTGTGTGTGCTAGTTAGTCAGTGTGTTAGTGTGTAGTGGAGGTCTATAGTGTGTGTGTGCTAGTTAGTCAGTGTGTTAGTGTGTAGTGGAGGTCTATAGTGTGTGTGTGCTAGTTAGTCAGTGTGTTAGTGTGTAGTGGAGGTCTATAGTGTGTGTGTGTGCTAGTTAGTCAGTGTGTCAGTGTGTAGTGGAGGTCTATAGTGTGTGTGTGTGCTAGTTAGTCAGTGTGTCAGTGTGTAGTGGAGGTCTATAGTGTGTGTGTGTGCTAGTTAGTCAGTGTGTCAGTGTGTAGTGGAGGTCTATAGTGTGTGTGTGTGCTAGTTAGTCAGTGTGTTAGTGTGTAGTGGAGGTCTATAGTGTGTGTGTGTGCTAGTTAGTCAGTGTGTTAGTGTGTAGTGGAGGTCTATAGTGTGTGTGTGTGCTAGTTAGTCAGTGTGTTAGTGTGTAGTGGAGGTCTATAGTGTGTGTGTGTGCTAGTTAGTCAGTGTGTTAGTGTGTAGTGGAGGTCTATAGTGTGTGTGTGTGCTAGTTAGTCAGTGTGTTAGTGTGTAGTGGAGGTCTATAGTGTGTGTGTGCTAGTTAGTCAGTGTGTCAGTGTGTAGTGGAGGTCTATAGTGTGTGTGTGCTAGTTAGTCAGTGTGTCAGTGTGTAGTGGAGGTCTATAGTGTGTGTGTGCTAGTTAGTCAGTGTGTTAGTGTGTAGTGGAGGTCTATAGTGTGTGTGTGTGTGTGCTAGTTAGTCAGTGTGTTAGTGTGTAGTGGAGGTCTATAGTGTGTGTGTGCTAGTTAGTCAGTGTGTTAGTGTGTAGTGGAGGTCTATAGTGTGTGTGTGCTAGTTAGTCAGTGTGTTAGTGTGTAGTGGAGGTCTATAGTGTGTGTGTGTGCTAGTTAGTCAGTGTGTCAGTGTGTAGTGGAGGTCTATAGTGTGTGTGTGTGCTAGTTAGTCAGTGTGTCAGTGTGTAGTGGAGGTCTATAGTGTGTGTGTGTGCTAGTTAGTCAGTGTGTCAGTGTGTAGTGGAGGTCTATAGTGTGTGTGTGTGCTAGTTAGTCAGTGTGTTAGTGTGTAGTGGAGGTCTATAGTGTGTGTGTGTGCTAGTTAGTCAGTGTGTTAGTGTGTAGTGGAGGTCTATAGTGTGTGTGTGTGCTAGTTAGTCAGTGTGTTAGTGTGTAGTGGAGGTCTATAGTGTGTGTGTGTGCTAGTTAGTCAGTGTGTTAGTGTGTAGTGGAGGTCTATAGTGTGTGTGTGTGCTAGTTAGTCAGTGTGTTAGTGTGTAGTGGAGGTCTATAGTGTGTGTGTGCTAGTTAGTCAGTGTGTCAGTGTGTAGTGGAGGTCTATAGTGTGTGTGTGCTAGTTAGTCAGTGTGTCAGTGTGTAGTGGAGGTCTATAGTGTGTGTGTGCTAGTTAGTCAGTGTGTTAGTGTGTAGTGGAGGTCTATAGTGTGTGTGTGCTAGTTAGTCAGTGTGTTAGTGTGTAGTGGAGGTCTATAGTGTGTGTGTGCTAGTTAGTCAGTGTGTTAGTGTGTAGTGGAGGTCTATAGTGTGTGTGTGCTAGTTAGTCAGTGTGTAGACGCCTGTTTACAAAAAGTAAAACATTGAAAGTGATGTTTAATGTTCAATATTTCCTCATTTTAAGCTGGTTTTAAAGTTTGGTGGAGTTTAATAGTTATTCTGCTTCAGATGCTCTGTGTGCTCGTATCAAAACAAGAGTCCCACATCGGCTAGAAGAAGAAACCATCACTTCCTCCTGATCAGCTCTGGTGAACAACAGGAGTCGCCCCTGATTACTTAATGGATTCCTCTGAAGTGACACTTAATTACGACCTGTTGAGTTAATGAGGCCTTATTGAGGCTCCCTGGTGAAGTCACCTCACACTGAAGAGAACGCCATCTAACAAAGCATCAATAATCAAATCATGGTTGACATCAGCTGGAGACCATGAACACACACACTACAGACACACTGAGCTCCAGCATCATGTCATTTAAAGTTTTTAAAGTGATGTTTTGCTGGTTCCCTTCATGCTCTCCGTCTGGTCAGCACCTCTTTTCACTGTGGACAAGAAGAAGCCTGCAGACCTAAAACCTGCTCCGTGCCGCTGTCACGTACCCTTGACACCCTGCAGCGCTCCGTATCGGATCGGAAATTACTTTAAAACTCAACAAAAAAATGAAACTTCCCCCCAAAGCAAACACATGCTCCATCAAACCTCAGTTTGGGTTGGAAACAGCCTAAATTAGATGTCATATCTCTTGTTCGGGCTGCTTTGATCCACCAAAATACACTCAAGTTGCTGTTTTTTTTCTGACTCATAGATTTTAGTGATACTGTTTCCAGGTCTGTCTCACCTGTGTATCACTCAGCACCACAGGACCGTCATCTTTCACTCTGGACGGGCTGCAGTGTCTTAAAGGGCCTGAATGTGGAAGCAGCAGTTTAATGTGTTCTGCAAAAACTTACAAATTCAGGCAGGCGCAGGTGAAATCCACAAAACTTCCAGGTACAAAAAAAACCTAAAAAGACAGAAACCAACCACACAGAGAACATGAGGGGTGGTCTGTAAAGGAGGGAGGGCTGACAGGTGAGGAGGAACAGGTACAGACGATCGCAGGAAGTGAGGCAGAACAAGACAAGAGCACTACAAAATAAAACAGGAAACAAGACCGCAAGACACAAAACACAGCAGAGGTGGATCATGACGTACAGAACTGGTCTCTCTGATGCCACAGTGCTTATTTTACATTTTACATTTGGTTCTTCATGTTGCTGTTGTTTTTGTAAACCAGTTTGTAAAAGATTTCACTTCTCATGTCAGAGACTCACATTTAAACGACCAGACAAACGCTCAGATGATTCTGTTGGTTTTAAAACTGATTTAGTGTCTCCAGCAAATTTTTTTAAATCCCATTTATTTCACTGACACCCTGTTGATAACTAAAGTGTGTTTGTTGGTTAATAACTTCATATTAAGTTCAGTTATCAGACCTCCAGGAAATCCAGTTTACTGTGAAGCGAACAGAGGGGCCGAAGAGAGACGGAGCGAGAGGAGGGAACACTTCAGGAGAGTCTGATGGTGGGAGAGGAGGGAACACTTCAGGAGAGTCTGATGGTCAGAGAGAACAAAAGAGAGGAGGGAACACTTCAGGAGAGTCTGATGGTCGAGAGAGGAGGGAACACTTCAGGAGAGTCTGATGGTCTGAGAGAACAAAAGAGAGGAGGGAACACTTCAGGAGAGTCTGATGGTCTGAGAGAACAAAAGAGAGGAGGGAACACTTCAGGAGAGTCTGATGGTCTGAGAGAACAAAAGAGAGGAGGGAACACTTCAGGAGAGTCTGATGGTCTGAGAGAACAAAAGAGAGGAGGGAACACTTCAGGAGAGTCTGATGGTCGGAGAGAACAAAAGAGAGGAGGGAACACTTCAGGAGAGTCTGATGGTCGGAGAGAACAAAAGAGAGGCTGCACGACCTTTTCTAATGATCGATACGACGACAGGCAGCAGATTTATCAGCTCCTCTAAAGAGTTTAGACGACTACAGAGGTGATAAACAACTGGAGGAGGAGGAGGAGAGGGGGGAGAGAGAGAGAGGGAGAGAGAGAGGGAGAGAGAGAGGGGGGGAGAGAGAGAGAGACAGGGAGAGGGAGAGAGAGAGACAGAGAGACAGGCAGAGAGGGGGAGACAGAGAGAGAGACAGGGAGAGAGAGGTTGTTTTGAATAATGAATGAGTTGTTTACTGTCTAAAAGGTCTGGACCACCAGAGTCCACACACACACACACACACACACACACACACACACACACACACTTCTGTTTTTGCTCTAAATAGTGATGCACAACGACAATCTGTCTGAAAAACAACCACAGACACCATGACACCACCCTCACACACTCACACACACACACACACACACACACACACACACACACCAGCTTGTGTGTTTGCTCTGACACCAATAGTCATTGATGCGGTTCAGGATTATACAAAGACTTGTAGATTTTGTCTCGTCTCGCAGCTGAAGAGACAAAAAGACGGAGGCCCCCCATGTGTGTGTGTGTGTGTGTGTGTGTGTGTGTGTGTGTGTGTGTGAGTGTGTGTGTGTTTGTGTGCAGATTTTATTAGTCTTGTCCCAATTAGTCTCACAGGAACACACACATGCACACAGTTCCAGTCAGCTGTGACTCTCTGAGTTTGTCTCCACTGTTTTTCTCAATTCGCTGATTTTTGATCTTTTTAATGAACCAACAACTATTTTTAATAGATAATCTAATTAAGGAAGCGACTCCCTCTTAGTCTGTGTCCAACAGCGGTTTGGAGATAATTGGCTGCTCTTTGTTTCTCTCCACGTCACAGTCGGCAACACTGGAGAAATCCAGAGAAGTGGTTGTAGATCTGAGGGGTGTTAAATGTTTTAGATGTGCAGAAAGTCACCAGTTGATGATTAATTGTCCTACAAAGGATTTCATTATTATTTTTGCTGAAAATCGAAGTTATTGAGCCTCACAGCAGATCCACAGTGTTAATTCTGGAGTTTGTAGGCAAACGTTGCGTCCATTAATCTCCAAATAGTTTCATCTCTTGCGATGCTGCACGTGCATATTTATCTGACATAGCTTGTTCAGAAACTGTGTGGAAACTGAGACACAGTTCAGTTTCCATCCAACCGTGTTCATGTAAACGATCGAATTAGTGAAGCTAGCTAACGGGAGATGGAAGCGAAAGCGAAAGTGAAAACTACATGACGGATCGGCTGTTTAGTCCGATCAGTTCGCACAAACAATTATAAACTGCATATCTATTTTTCAATGCAACCAAATAAGACGGAGCAATAATTCTTTTTGCATATAAAAACCAGAGGAGTCCCAGAGCGCCGTTTACTTCCACTAAAGTGTTTGCAGAAATCCAGAATAAAACAAACACAACAAAACAGTAATAATCCAGTCAGCAGGTGTTCACAGCGCCTCCTACGCTGGAATACACGTTACAGCTGTGACATTTCTGTATTTAGAAAAATATGTGTATTTATTACACTTTTAATTTTAATTTTAATTTAATTTATTTAGTCGGTCTGGACATAAAATGTGGGATATAAAGGTTGTATTGATGTATAGCAAATTATAAAATGCTCCAAAAAATGGCACTACAGCCTGTAAACATGTAAAGATATGCTCTGGTTTGTTCCATGATGAGTCATAAAGGGTTAAATAGACTGAAATGAACATCTGTAAATGATCTCCAGTATAACTTTACCCTCAACTGTTGCACTCTGCCATCATTTTGCTTTGGAAAGATAAAAATGCAGCCTAATTTCTGCTGAAACTGAAGCTAATGATCTGTGTTTTCTGTCCTGATACTGGGACCTTGGGCTCCGGTAGGTTTTAAGGTTTTGGGGAAAAAGCTTCTCTACTCTTTTGCAGATGATGTGGTTCTATTAGCAACCAACCCTACACCAAACACACCCAGGAGGGTGCCGTGTGGCGCCAAAGGGGGCGACAAAATCTCCGTATTTGACGCCCTGGGAGTAAGAACGGGTCAGGAGGACAGTGAAATGTGGCACTCGTACCAAAAAGAGGGGCTGCTTCTGTCGGGTGGACGTAGGCCGGGTCCAAAAAGTATGACACGGACCAGGAAACCGGACTGTCCAGATATTCCCTGCAGACCTTTTTGCCACCGTTGTAAATGATGTGTTGTGAAATGTTGTGTTGTGAAAATGATCACAAAGGCTCTAAATAAAAGCAGAAAAGTAAAGAAATATGAGTATTGAGTATCTTTCAAAGCGTAATAAGAAACAGGAAATGCGTCCTTATCTGAATGTGATTAATTTCAGGATGTGAGGGTTCAGAACGGAGGGATCGGAGGCACCTGTCGATGGACAAGCTCTTGACTTAAAAGACGAACATTCAAACTTTGAAATTGAGAAATGAACTCGTCAAAAGTTCAAAGTCAAACTGGAGCAGATTGAGTCTTCAGACTCTAAAGCTGCTGCGCTCATTAGCATCACAGCGTGGATTTACACATACACACCATCAGCTGTTTGACTCATTAGTGTGTTAACTACCAGCCACTGCACGAACACACACACACACACACACACACACACACACAAGATCGTCTTTGTAATCACCGTACGCTACACAACGGGAGGCCTGGGACCCCGAGTGTGTGTGAGAGTGTGTGTGTGTGAGCCTGAGGTTTGATTAAAAAGCTCTTTTGTGGTTTTGAGATGCTAATCTTTCTATTATCAGCAGGATAAAAGGGAGTTTAGCTGCTTAAAGACAAACAAATGACTTCTGGCACACACACACACCATACATGGCTAATGAGTGCTTTGTGTGGGAGCCTGTGTGTGTGTGTGTGAGTGTGTGTGTGTGTGTGTGTGTGTGTGAGAGTGTGTGTGTGTTTTTTTTTTGTTTTTTTTAACAAACAGACGGAGAAACGTCTAAATTTGTCTCAGCTCTCAGGCTTCACAGCTACACGAACACAACACACGAAGAAGAAATCCCATCATGTCGGCGACAGGAAGCATTCACGGCATCACTTCTCACGTCAGCTTACATGCGGGGGGCCAGCGGTGATGTCAGCGCGCCGGCTGAAAGGTCCTGAAAGAGTCCAAACCCCTCGAAGAAATGAAACCTGGATCCAAGAGAAGACGCTTTTCAGGAGGTGGATTGAGGTTTTGAGCAGCAGCTGAGGCTTTAATCTGTTTTCAGACTGGAAGAAGAGGCTAGTGTGGATCTGATCTCACATGAAGTAAATATATTCAAGGCTGCAAACACTCTTATATGTGCGAAGACTACATCTTATGAATAACCGATATAAAGACATAAACAGTTCAACAAGAGAAAAGGAATCCTAACCTTAAGTAAACATGGATTATTTGGGCCTTCATGAGCATTTTAAATACCGTGTGCTGCATGCCAGCACAACATGTGAGTGTTTACATGTACGTGTATGTTTAAGCATGTTAGTATACGATGACCTGACATGTCTTTATATGTTTGTATGTATAAACGTGTCTGTGTTTTTAAGAGGGGGCTAAAAACCTTCCTTAGTGATGAAGCCTATAGTTCAGGGCTGGATCTAGTTATGCTGCTATAGGCTCAGACTGCCGGGGACTTCCCATGATGCACTGGGCTCCTCTCTCCTCCTCTTCCTCTCCATCCTGATGCTTCATGTCTCTTTAATGTCTGTTACTAACTTGTGGTCCTGGTTCTCCTGCTGTGGTTCTCTGGTTCCTGTGGATCCTGGTCCTGGTTCTCCTGCTGTGGTTCTCTGGTTCCTGTGGATCCTGGTCCTGGTTCTCCTGCTGTGGTCTTGATGATCTTCGGCCCCTTTTTCCTGATGTTAGTCGTGTTATTATCATTCATGTATTAACTATTGCTGATAATCAATCACATTCCTGTTATCAGAAACATAGTTATGGTTATGGACCCCGACAGAAAGCTCCACCCCCTCTGAGCCTGGTCCTGTTCGTGGTTTAAGGGGAGTTCTTCCTCCACTGTGTCCTAATATAATATCTGATGCTGCTCATGTTTCATGTTGAATTCCTGAATTTTTGAGTCTCTGAGATAGCATTTGTTATGAACTGGTGCTATATAAATAAAGATTGATTGATTGATTGATTAATTGATGTGTTTATGCATTTTTAAGATTATTTGTATTTTTTCAAATGAATGAATTTTAGTTTTCTCCTTGTGTGGGCTGTTTCTGGTTTATCTGTTGAGTGTTCTTGCTGTCTGCTATATATAAAAATAAATAAGAACATTTACTTCCTGGTTCCTGAGGAAAAGCGAGACGTTCACTCTGCTTGCTGGTCAGATGTGGTTTTAGATTTCTGTGAGAGAAACATGGAGCTAAGGAACAGTTGGCATTTGTTCATGAACGTTGTAATTCACTCACCAATAACTCGTCTTGAAAGCACTACACTGCAGCCCTGAACACAAAGCAGAGTGAACTGTGAACGGGAGCTAATGCTAATGCTAATGCTAATGCTCCGAGATGGCCTGACTGGAACATGAAGTCCCTGAGGAAACCTACGAGGGGAATAATTC
Organism: Pempheris klunzingeri; assembly: GCF_042242105.1. Taxonomy (NCBI): domain Eukaryota; kingdom Metazoa; phylum Chordata; class Actinopteri; order Acropomatiformes; family Pempheridae; genus Pempheris; species Pempheris klunzingeri. The sequence continues at coordinate 26,284,781 of NC_092022.1, read as the reverse complement.
ATGACTTCACATCACACCAGGGTCCTCTTTAGCTCCTTCTCCTCCGCCTCTCGTCTCATCTTTCAGCACTTTCTTCTTCACTTTCAGATTTTTATCTCGGGTCCTCAGTTCAACTCCCATCCAAGGTCTCCCTCCCTCGTCTCTCTTGTCTCTGATCGGCACGTCCACTTCAAAGACTAAAGGAGCATCACTGTTCTGCAGGAGAGAGAGAAGACTGAACTGGATGGTGTAAGGGCAAGAAGGTGAGCTGGGAAGAGTGGAAGTGGGAGGATGGTGATGTGGGGGGGGGGGGGGGGGGGGGGGGGGGGGCATGCTGGATCCTGTGTGTTTCAGAGGGTAAAAAAAAAAAGAAAAGCTTCCACTTTTGACGGAGCTACGGCTCAAAAACATTCACAATCGGCTTCAAAAGGCTCGGAGACGTGATGACATGATTTCAGAGGTGCATTATTCTGTCAGCACTCACTGGATCATTTGTTTTGTTGGTGCAAATATTCAAATTTCTCACTTATGAATCTGTTTTTGGAGCAAAATAACGATGATCAGTGAATTCTGTGAATGTATTTTTGTTAATCGTGTGATTTAATGCCAGACTTTCCTAGGTTTGTGTGTCCAATCAGCAGTCAAAAACAAAAAGAGGAACTTCAGGTCCCCGACTCCTAAAGGTGGAACGAATCTAATCCAGGGAGTAAAACCAAGTCCTTAACCTACAATTCTGAATCTAAAATGTAGAGGGGGGGTTCCCACAGAGAGGGTGGGGCGTCAGGTGTGGGTCCTCACAAACCATGGTCGCACACACACACACACACACACACACACACACACACACACACACACTGCAGAACACACTCATAGATGTTTGTGTGTTTGCGTAACGGTTGACCAGCAGCATCACTGTGTGTGTGTGTGAATACGCCTACCTACTTGTTTACATAATCCAGTATGAATAAACATGAGATGATTTATGAATAAACATGGCCGAGGCAGCGCTGTGAACACACACACACACACACACACACACACACACACACTCTTACATTACCAGCAGTGGACTACCACTCTTCCAAGTGTTAACTACTATTTCTTGCCGTTTTGAATAAACAAAAATGTTGTTTTTTAACCTAAACCTGCTGTGAGGAACCTTTAACTACGACACTGACGCCTCTATTTAACTTACATAAGCAGACAAGGTCATCAGTGAGGACGTGATCTTTAACACTCACACACACACACACACACACACACACACACACACACACACATGCACACACACACACACACACACACAATAAAAAATTAACGAATGAATAAATGAATAAATTCCCCCTTAACAGACTTGACATGGCTTGATTTAAAGCGTGACAACTGTGGACCAGGAGAATGTGTGATGATACTTAGGTCCACTGGTAGATAGGTGCACACACACACACACACACACACACACACACACACACACTCACACACACACACACACACACACACACACACACACACACACACACACACACACACACACACACACACACACACACACACTCTCACACACACACACAGTGCTGGGAACTCTCAGTGCCTCATGAATATTCATGCCGCAGCAGCCGTCCTGTCGTTCGTTCTCACACTCGCTCGCTCTGTTTTCCTCTCAGTCAGACTGACAGCTCTCTCAGGCAGGATTGACACTCGTCCTGCTAAGCTTCTTCTCCCCCCCCCACCCCCCCCCCCACCAGGCGGCCATTACTTCTGCACTGGCTTTCTCTTCACTCACTGTTCCCCGTCGACTCTCCCCCAGTTTCTCTTCTTTCTGTGTTCTTTATCAGGCCACTATCCCTTTTTCCTTTTCTGTTCCCTCCTCCTCTCCTCCATCCCATCGTCCCTTTCTTTCTCCTCTAGCGGTCATTCTTCCATCTTTCCTAATGTATTTTCTCCTCCTCTCCTTCACCTGTTTCCTCACATCATTCGTCAGTTCTACAAAAGATCACAATTAAAAGGCTAACTTTGGTGTTTCTAACCCATGATCCTCTCTGTTCACATCCTGGTGTGTGAGTGACTGGTAGGTAGTAAAAGTGTTGGAACTGGTCCAGTAGATCACCTCAGCCAGCAGCCACCAAACGGGCTGCAATGGCTGCAACGTGATCCTTTGGGACAACTGCACCTGATCACAGTAGGTCCACTAAAAGAGCTTGTTTGATCCACTGACAGGCTCAGAGTGTTATTCTAAGTGTGTGACAGCATCATGGAAAGGATCCCTACAGAGAGAGACCTGGAAGATCCTTTTGGTTTAACCACAAACAGCACACACACCAGACTACATTCACTAAAACAGGGATTTTAGCTCACAGAACCCAGCAGTCACTTTGTTGGTTAGTTAGTTTTATTGTATGACTTTGGTGTTTTTCAGGATTAGATCAGATTCAGCACAATATTTCTGTAACGCACAATAACACAAACTAACTAACCATTTGAGGCAGTGGTGGACCAGACACTCCTGTGTTCTGTGAGGTAAAATTACTGTTTTTGTCAATGGAGTTTGGTGGCTTTGAAGAGATCAACAGAAGCCAGTAATGTGCAGAGAAACACAGTCATATAAGAAGAAAGGGAAGGAAATAAGAAGACTGCTAGCTGGTAAACAAGGACGTAAAGCAATGCTGGATTATATAAGGAAGGAACAGCAGTGGTTTAACCACAAACAGCCGTTATATATCACACCAGAGTCCATTCACAAAAACAGGGATTTAACCCCAAAGAGTTACATTTACCAGTTCCAACACACCAACCAGTTATTTAGACACCAGAGTTTAAAAACATCAGAGTGTCTCTAAGGAAGCATAGAAGGTGACAACAAACAGACAGAAGCTGAACTCCTGCAGTTTTCAGACTTTTATAACCGTGTGTTTGTTCAGACTGAGACCTTTAATCTGACCTTTAATCTGACAGACACACGTACGGATCAGTTCAAATCTCAAATGTCCCACTTCACCGTCCCAGTATTACTGTTATTAGCTGAACCTCCTAAACCTTCACTTTCACACAGTCCAACAGACTCTCAGGAGCAACAGATCCACAATCCCTCTTTTAAAAAATCAACTCTTCTCTTTTCAGATTAAGATTAAAAATGAGTTTATAACATTCAACACATTACAAATTAAACCACCCAGCAGTAAAATATAAAAGAATCAGCTTTAGTGCAGCCGGCTACAACATCTAAAAGCATCTTAAATGTTGCTGCATCACTACTAATAATCTAATAGTAGGATATATGACGACATGAGCAGGATTTAAGTGTATTTTCATGATTAAATGTGTTTTTGCTGCTTTTACTCAAAACAACTTCCTGTTTTTAACTTTTTAAAATGGTCTGAAATCAATAAACATGTTCTAAATATATGGATTCGACCATATATTCCTCTGCCAGGTGATGTTTCTGATCAGACTGAGCGGCTCAGCGGTGGTTCGTTCCGTCCTACAGCAGGAGGACGGCGCCCCCCGTTGGCCGCGTGGACTCACTGCAGCTCCAGTTCGGTTCAGCTGGAATCGAACTCTCGACCTGCAGTTTGATCTGTTTTAAGGTACATTTCCAGGTTTGGTCTTTGAGTGACGACTGTTAGTTTTCCTCCTCTGGCAGTTCTGTAGTTTATCATACTGATGTTTAAGTTATTATGATTTATGAATCAGATTCATGTGATTAAGACGGATTCAAAGGCTTTACTCAGCAGAAGATGTTAAAGTCCCCCAATGAAAAGTTTCCTTAGGTGCAGAAATGTAATAATAATAATAATAATTTATATTATAATAATAATAATAATAATAATAATTATTATTATTATAACAATAATTATAATAATTATTATCATTATAATAATAATAAGACTTTTTAAAATGGCACAGTTGTTGCATAAAAAAATACACAAAACAAAATTAAAAAAATAAAAATAAGTGAAAATATTAAATCAACAACAGGTTTTAAAGATAAAAGACAAAAGAAGGAAAATGTACTAATAATTAAGAACAATAAAATAATACAATAAGAGCAAACAGCCTCTTAAAGCTGTTTGTCTGGTTTGTTTTGGGAGTTTGTTCCAAAGTTTTGCTGCTTTAAGACAGAAAGTCTTCTGTCATGAAGCATAATAATAATAATAATAATAATAATAATAATAATTTAGTAAAGAGGCAGCTGGAAGGAACGACTTCAGACATGTAAAAGAATATTAAATGTTATATTTTTACGTTATTGTATTATTATTGTTAGTGAAATCCTGATTTGTGAAGCAGTTAACGATGTCAGGTAAGTTAAAAAAGTGACAGTGACAGTGAAAGCAGAGGACAATGCTGTTCTGTTAGTTACTGTCACTGCGGCCTGTTGAGGAGTTAAGAAGAGGAGACGTTATTGATCTGAGCTCATCTTTAATGATCAGCCTCACACATCAGCTCATCACACACCAATAAATTAACACGTCACTGAGAACCTAAAGGGGACGTTTTATTTTTCATGAAACCAATCAGCCGACAAAATGCTCAGCGTGTCGTTTCCCTGTTTGACTCCACAGACTGAAACACCACAGACAGGATACGGACATATGCACCAAGTACTTTCACCCCACGGAGACGCCGACGCACAGCGACTGTCGGCATCAGAATAACACCAAAGAAACTGAAGACAAACCAAACTAAATCAAGCTTACAGATGTTGGAGAAAAATAACTGACCGCTGAGATTTATTGCATTATATCGACAGTCAGGTGATCAAAAGCCTTCACGTCTCAGACCGTCACTGAGCTGCTGACGGGGTCTGAGGCTCTGCTCTGTCCGTCTGTCAGCCGGTCGGACCGATTCTTACCTCCAAAAAAAAGCACTATTAAAGAGTAACATGGTCCCATCTGTCCTCATCCTGGTGTGTGAGTGACTGGTAGGTAGTAAAAGTGTTGGAACTGGTCCAGTAGATCACCTCAGCCAGCAGACACCAAACGGGCTGCAATGGCTGCAACGTGATCCTTTGGGACAACTGCACCTGATCACAGTAGGTCCACTAAAAGAGCTTGTTTGATCCACTGGCAGGCTCAGAGTGTTATTCTAAGTGTGTGACAGCATCATGGAAAGGATCCCTACAGAGAGAGACCTGGAAGATCCTTTTGGTTTAACCACAAACAGCACACACACCAGACTACATTCACTAAAACAGGGATTTTAGAGAACAGGACACAGGAGCTGCTGCTCGGTTAGTTTACTTGTGTTGTTGTTTGACTTCACACAAAAGTCATACAAAGTCTCCTGTTCTGGGAGGTTAAATCACTGTTTTTGTGAATGGAGTCTGGTGTGTGTGCAGAGAGCGATAGAACGGCTGTTTGTGGCTAAATAAAAAGTAGAGCCGTTCTATCGCTCTCTGCACACACACCAGACTCCATTCACAAAAACAGTCATTTTACCTAACAGAACACCAGAGCTGCTGGTTTGTGGCTGAGGTGATCTTCTGGACCAATTCCAACACTTTTACTACCTACCAGTCATTCGGACACCAGGACACGTACTAACAGAGCCCAGGTTTAAAAATACCCTTTGAAGCAGTGACTCCTTAAAACAATGTTTGCTTTTCTTGATGGAGACCTGATACTTAAAAACAGAGCATGTTGAACTTGCTCCTTTACAACAAAAGTACTGAACTGGACTTTATCTTTGATTGATGTTCTATTCTAGCATGTTTTTAGGAGAATATTGATGAGGTGCTGTCTTGTCTGCAGTCGTCCTCTCAGGCTGAATGAAGCCACAACAGCCTCAACCAAAGGCAGGAAGCCTGAGAGGCGAAACCCAGGGCTACGAAAACTGGTGCTCTTTAGGGGGAAGCACATATTCAAGTGTGTTTCCAGGTCTTAAGGAGTTCTACGACTGATGTTGTATAAAGGCTGCATAAAGTGTGAAGTCTGACAAATGTCCTCGAGTGATGTCACTTGAGTCGGCGTCGGTCAGGCCTGAAGACTGCAAAGTTTTTCAAAGTAAAAGCCTGTGTTGTTGTGGCGTAGGAAAGAGCAGACCTGTGCAGCTCATCTCTGCAGGATACGTCAGCAGCTACTAGCACAACACGCACACCAATCCCTGACCGAACTGTTAGCGGTCGGGTTGCATTGTGGGTAATGTAGGCACCAAGTTTTGACAAGAAAGTGGAATAAAAAAAGGGGGTTCTACTGCATCCATTTTTACCTTTTCTTTTTTTACCTGCCAGGCATCAGTCCGACAGTGTTATAGGAGGGTTGGGATGAATTAAAAAAACAAAACTATGACTTTAAAACATGGGGAGGGACACGCCCCCCCACCCCTCAGTGAAAATGACACACTTGTCTAATACAACGAAATATTGAAAGTAAAAACTACACTGAAGACGTTTTTGCCGACGCTGCGGTCAGACAGCAGGCCGCTCACGGGATCACATCGTGTCCGGAAAGGCTGCAGCAGCAGTGATGCGTCCAGACGTGTCACTTCCTCCCGCTGTGATCACATGACTGATGAAGACTGCACTGACATGAAGCGCTTCCTCCTCTTCATCCAGCATCAGACGGTCATGTGACACACAGCTCGCACCAATGATTCCTGTGACGGCAGCTTCTTCTTCTTCTTCTTCTCTTCCTGCAGTTGGCCTCCCTCCCTCCCTCTCTCTCTCTCTCTCTCTCTCTCACCTACACATACTCTCTCTCTCTCTCTCTCTCGCTCCATCCACCTCTCAGGTGCGTCTCCTCTTGGCTCCTCCTGGACTCGCCGGGTTGGAAGACGACAGCAGTTTGTCAGCCGCTCGACTCCTCTTTCTCTTCTCCGCCTCCTTCGCCGCTCCTCCTCCCCCTCCTCCTCCTACACCTCCTCCTCCTCCTCCTCCTCCTCCGCCACTGCCGCCGCCCCCTCCTCCTCCTCCACCTCCGCCCCCTCCTCCTGCTGCTGCTGCTCCTCCTTCGCTCCCTCCCTTCTCCTTGTCTCGCTCTCTCTCTTTGTCCCGACTGCTGCTCGTTCGCTCCGACATCTTCACTGACGAGTTACTGCCTGGATGAGCGAGAGAGGAATCAGAATAAAGAATAAAACGGGGCCGTTATATCACACACACCAGACTACATTCACTAAAACAGGGATTTTAACAGAACACAGGAGCTGCTGCCTCACTTTGTTAGTTTGTGTTATTGTGTGACTTTGGTGTTTTTCAGGATTAGTTCAGACTCAGCACAATATTTTTGTAGCACACGATAACACACACTAACTAACCATTGGAGGCAGTGGTGGACCAGACACTCCTGTGTTCTGTAGTAAAATGAC